>NC_053426.1:41902914-42202914 GCF_007990345.1 Gossypium hirsutum | reverse complement strand
ACTTGAAACGTAAAGATATAGAGTTTTAGATCGGGGATAGAGTGTTTTTGAAAGTCTCACCTTGGAAGAAAATACTCAGATTTGATCGTAAAGGCAAATTAAGTCCGGGGTTTATTAGGCCGTATGAGGTAATAGAACGCATCGGGCCAGTTGCTTACAGACTATCGTTGCCACCTGAGCTAGAAAAGATCTGTAATGTATTCCATGTTTCGATGCTATGTCGATATAGGTCTGATCCTTTACATGTGTTAAATCCGTCAGAGATTGAGATTAAGTCCGATATGACTTATGAAGAAGAACCGATTTGTATTCTGGCTCGTGAAGTGAAAGAATTGCAAAATAAGAAAATTTCATTAGTGAAAGTACTGTGGCATAAACATGGTGTTGAAGAGGAAACTTGCAAACTGGAACATGCAATGAAAGAATGTTTTCCGAACCTATTCACCTTTAAGATTTTCGGGGACGAAAATCCCTAAGGGGAGAGAGTTGTAACAGCCCGATTTAGACCCTAATCAAAACGGTGGCTTCGGGACCACGAATCTGAGTTAGAAAAATATTTAAAAATTATTTTTTGTGTTTATTTTGTGTGAATTTATGCCTGTGAAATTTTCGTAATTTAATTTTGACGTTTGAGTGTCTGATTACGAAAAATGATTTAATCGCGTAAATTGAAAACTTGATAGTTTATTTTATAAGGACCGAATTGTTAATGGCTTTGTAAATTGAAGCATTTATGTTGCAAATAACCCTTTAAACTAAGTGATGGACGAATGTACCCTTATTATGCATGTTTTTGTTATTAATTTTAAAGGTTAAATATGTAAAAAAAGGTAAATAATATATATGATATAATATAACATAATTAAAAGTCATGTTCATATGTTTATATTTTGACCAAAAAAAAAAAGAAACAAAAGCTTTGTGATATTCGGCCGTTCTCAAGCTTGATTCAAGGTTAGTTTTGTTTCGATTTTTGAAAAATTTTTTCGAACCATGCTTGAATTTTTTATTTTGATGAATATTTTGAGTTATGCCATTGATGAATAATTGTGTTTTGTAATGTTTGATAATGAATTATGAAAGATATGTTTTGGATTAATATGTGTTGTATTGGAATTTTTGATGAATTTGAGTAATTGGGCTAAATTGAAAAAATTATAAATTTAGGGACTAAAATGTGAAATAAATTAAATGTATGGATTTATATGAATAAGATGAACATTCAGCCTACGCATGTTGTATTGAAATTTTGTGTATTTTGTGTTTTATGCAAGTTGGATTAATTTGTAAAAGTGTAAAATATTAAGGGTAAAATGGTAATTTACTCATTTATGTGTTGTTGTATTAAATTGAATGAAATTGCGTTTGAATGAGCTTAATTTGAAATTGTATAGATCAAGAACAAAAGAAATCAGATTTACATTGGGGGAAAACAAAAATAATTGAATAGTCGATTTACATCGTTCGTCGATATCTAAGGTAAGTCTGTAGGCAAGTAAACGTTGTTAATTATTACTATATGTAAAATTAACATGCTGATTTGAATTTCTATGATTTTATAATGCAATTGTTGAATGTGAATATGCTTGGGAATAATATGTTCAAGTTCAATTCGATCGAGTTACAACATTCGAAAGCCTTGTACGAACCTTAGGAATAGCTAGGGTACATATGTCATGACATAGGATTTCGATATGTGTTCTCGTGTAAGACCACGTCTGGGGCGTTGGCATCGATATGTGATTACATGTAAGACCATGTCTGGGACATCGGCATCGTATTTGATTTGTGTAAGATCCTGTCTGTGACAGTGGCATCGATTCATTGATATGTGATTGCATGTAAGACCACGTCTGGGACGTTGGCATTGTACGATATATGTGATTATCCGAGTATCTTATACAATTTTGAATGGTTCAATGGGCAATGATAAGTTACGAATGAATGTGAAATCAGGTTAAAGTGAACAGGTACGTAAAATTATTTGCCTACTTGAAAGTAAGGTAAGTTGGTTATTGATATGTGATATAAGTTATAAGGATGCTAATGGTGATGTTTGTGTATATAAGAAGCTATATGTGGTTTAATGTGTAATATCCTGAATTAGGGCTTAATCGGAATAGTGGTTTCGTGACCAAAAATCCGAGATAGAAATAATTATTTTATAATTATTTTGATGATTATGATATGATTGCATGATTGTGTGAAAATTTCGTGATGAAATTCTATGCCTAAAGTGCTTAAATTGTAAGTAGGGACTAAATCGAATAAATTGCAAAATTTGCATTCTAGAAGTTTTTAGTATGAAATTGCATTGAAATATTAATTAGGAGATCTTAAATAGCAATTTGACCAATTTTAAGTTCATGGACAAAATTAGGACATGGAAGGAATTTTGAAAGTTTAGTAAGGAGGGGCATTTTGGTCATTTGGATATTAAATGAAATAAAATGGGAAAAATAACACAAAATTGGTCATCATCCTCCTTAGTTGCTGCCAAATTCTCCCTCTCTCAATAGCTAGGGTTTCTTCAACTTTCAAGCTCCATAATAAGTGATTCCAAGCCTCGTTTTTAATGTTCTTTACATTTTTGGAATCCCAGAAGCTCGATTAAGCTTATGCTAGCAATAATTCAACCTAGGGTTTATATTTGGAAAAATACCCATAGGTGAAATTTGTGTATTTTTATGTTTTATGATAGAATATGGGGTTTTAAATTATGTTAGACAACTTGTGCTACTCAGTTTTGAGTGAAAACGAGTAAAAGGGCTTAATCGGCAAAAATACCTAATAGTCACAAGTATATGTTAGAGTGAGAATTTGATGTTGCCATAGAAGGGAAAAGTAATCAGCATGTTATAAAACATAAGAATAAGGAATAAAGTTTAATTCCCGAGCCTAGGGGCAAAAGTGTAATTATGCAAAAGTTCAGGGGCAAAAGTGTAATTTTTTCAAAGTTTGTATTAAATGTTGTTTTGATGAATGTATGTATTAAATAAGATTAATTTGATATTATAGATCAAGAGAAACGAGATTCAAGTCGCGATTGAGGAAAAGAAAAGATTGTGGACTAAATTGCAAAATCTTTATATTTTGGTACCAAGGTAAGTTCATGTGTAAATAATGTAGCATAATTGTTATTTTTAAGTTATTGATGTTAATTATATGATACGCTGATTTTTAATCGTGAAATATTATGCTTTGTGGTTAATGTTGAGTAATATGCAAAATTATGTTTACTACTTGCTAAATATGAATTGCTACCGAGTATCGGTTCCGATATTCCATGGAAGACAACAAAGGTGAGATCGAGGGAAAAAGCCCGTTTGAACCATAGGAATAGATTAGGATACAAGTGACATGTCACTAGGATGGTTGAGCATCCGAACTTGTTGAGTTGAGTTCGAGTTCACTTATGGATGCGAATGTCTGAACTCGTTGAGTTGAGTCCGAGTTCGTGAGATGTAACTAGGCATCCGAGCTAGTTGAGTTGAGTCCGAGTTCACTTATGGATGCGAACGCTCGAGCTCGTTGAGTTGAGTCGAGTTCACTTAGGGGCGGGTTACATGATTTCTTGATTACATTTGAGGCACTTATGTGCAAATTATCCGTGTATCCGAGTTGTATTCCGATGTGTTCAACGAGTGAAATTTCTAGTGAAATGAAAGAACACTTAAGATGCAAGTGACGTTTCGGTAAGTGTTGTGAAATGGACACTTTGGACAGGTATGTTCTTAACCCTCGGGTTGATAATAGATACAACAACAATAAGGGGGTAAGATGATGAATGATGTTTAGAAATATGATATATGTTTTGGTGATACCATGCTAAAGTTGTTTGGTATATTTGTATTGTTATGTTACTTGTTATTTACATATGAACTTACTAAGCATTTATGCTTACTCCCTCCTCTTTATTTACTGTAGTTTTGAACAAGCCAGCTCGGGAATCGGGACGGGTCGAAGGTTCGATCACACTATCCAAAGGACTTTCATCTGGGTAAATGGCTTGTAAAACTTAAGTATGGCATGTATAGCAATATACTTATTTTGTGTAAATAATTTTATGAGATAGCCATGATTGGTTGAGAAAATGTTTGATATTGATAATTCATGGTGATGGTTAAATTTAGATCATGTTTGATATCATGGAAGTTTAATAGGTTATCTAGTTCATAACAACTCATGAAAAGATGAAACTTGCCTTAAAACAGAATATTGCTGCAGCAATGACATGAATTTAAAAAATCACTAAAAATAGTATAAATGGAACTAAATGATGAGTAAGTTATGAAATTGAAGCTTAATGAGTCTGTTTTCATGTGGATTGAATAAAATAGGCATATAAATTATATTTTATGAGATATTTAAACTTTTGTGAAACAGGGCCAGAGTGATTTTATATGTACAGATTACTTATTGAGTCTAGTTTTAATAGAAACAAACCTCATAGTCATTTAAATTCTGTATAGAGATATATCTGATTCGTAATACACATAGGTCAGAGCAGTTGAACCCTAAAACAGGAAAAATTTGAAGTTAATAGATATATGAGTCTAGATTTAGGAAAAATTTACGGATCTTGATTTCGAGTTTCGTAACTTGAGTTATGATTTTTCTTGTAACTGTGATGCGGGTAGCTAGAAAGCTGTGAATGTAGAAACAAATGATTTGAAGTTCTTAATTTGATAAATTATGTTCGGTAACTCCTCAAGCTCGACTCCGGTGACAATTTCGGGCGTGGGGGCGTTACATTTAGTGGTATCAGAGCAGGTTTAGTCAGTTCTCGGACTACGTGTTGTATGTACGGATTTTGCTATACATGCCAATGTATGAATTGTGATAGTGTGACGACTTCTGACCTTTTTAAATGATTTTTTATATAGTAAATGGATCCCGATCCAGCTGTGGCAGATGAAGTAGAGAGTAATGCACCAACTCCGGCTGAAGGGGCAGCGCCGACTGAAAATCCACCTCCTACTATTGGTCAGGAGGAGGAGAAAGGGATCGGGAAGCCTTTCTCCAGATGATGAGTGCATGGTACACTGAGTTCGTTCGTACGAACCCAAATGTACGACCTCCCCCACCTCCCCCAATTCCTCAACCTATGCCTCCGATGCCTCCGAGAGTGGATATGATAAAATTTCACAGAACCCCCGTTGACAGAATTCGTAAACAAGGGGCTGAAGAATTTAGAGCAAATATTGATGATGATGCAGAGAAAGCAGAGTTCTGGCTTAAAAATTCTATCCGGGTATTTGATGAATTTTCTTGTACACCTGAATAATGTTTGAAATGTGCTACATCTTTGTTGAGAGATTCAGCCTATAATTGGTGGAAGACTTTGATTTTGGTGGTACCGAAAGAGAGGGTAACCTGGGAATTCTTTCAAGAAGAGTTTCGGAAGAAATATATTAGTGAAAGATTTATTGATCAGAAATGTAAAGAGTTTCTTGAGCTGAAGCAAGGTAATATGACAGTCTTTGAATATGAAAGAGAGTTTGTTCGATTGAGTAAGTATGCTAGGGAATATGTTCCTACAGAAGCCAAGATGTGCCGACGATTTGAAGACAGGCTCAACGAAGACATTAAGGTATTTGTCGGGATCCTTGAACTGAAAGAAATGGTAATACTGGTTGATCGAGCTTGTAAGGCTGAAGAGAAAGGTAGAGGTTGAGACACGAAATTGGAAGAAAAGGCCACTGAGTAAGGCACCTTCACAGCAACCCGGAAAGTCAAGAAATATGAATCCTCGTTCCCAAGTTTCAGTTGGGCAATCATATGGAAATTTTAAAAAGCAGAATGTGGGTCCTAAATCTCAGAATACTTCTGCAGCCAGTGTAGGGAACTCGAGATTTGTTAAACCTGAGTGCCAGCGGTGTGGTAGAAATCATTTTGGTCCGTGCAGAGCAAATGAATGTTTTCAATGTGGTTCTCCGGATCATTTTATTAGAGACTGCCCAGATAGAGCTGAGAAAGAAAAATTTCAGAGTGTAAAAGCTAGTGGTGCAAACTTGAGGGGAAAGTATCCGAGAAAAGCTGGAAGTGAAACAAGCAGTAAGAATGTAGCCAGAGATGCAGCAGTTAGATCTGAAGGAAGAGCTCCGGCTAGAACTTATGCTATTAAAGCGCATGAAGATGCTTCCTCACCCAATGTGATTACGGGTACATTTTCTCTTAATGATATTAATGTTATTGCTTTGATTGATCCTGGTTCTACTCATTCATATGTATGCATGAAACTGGTGTCTAGTATGAATATACCTGTTGAGAACACAGAATTTATGATTAGAGTGTCGAACCCGCTAGGCAAATGCGTGATAGTTGATAAAGTAAGCAAGAAATGCCCTTTAATGATTCAGGGTCATTACTTTCTGGCCGACTTGATATTGTTGCCGTTTGATGAATTTGATGTTATTTTGGGTATGGATTGGTTGACATTGCATGATGCTATAGTAAATTGCAAAGAAAAGGTTATAGAATTAAAGTGTGAAAACGGTGAAACTCTGCGGGTTGAATCAGATAAATCAGAGGCATTGTCTAGTGTGATTTCTTTGATTTCGGCTCAGAGATATTTGAGAAAGGGTTATGAAGCTTATTTGGCGTATGTAATTAATACAAAAGAAGTTGAAAAGAAAGTTGAATCAGTGTCGGTTGTGTGTGAATTTGCGGATGTATTTCCAGAAGAATTGGCGGGTTTGCCTCCAGTCAGGGAAGTAGAATTTGGTATTGATTTGATACCGGGAACAGCTCTGATCTTGATTGCTCCATACCAACAGAGTTGAAAGAATTAAAGCCGCAGTTGCAAGAGTTGACTGATAAAGGCTTTGTGAGACCGAGTTTTTCACCTTGGGGTGCTCCCGTGTTATTTGTGAAAAAGAAGGATGGTTCTATGAGATTATGTGTTGATTATCGGCAGTTAAACAAGGTGACAATAAAAAACAAGTATCTATTGCCGAGAATTGATGATTTGTTTGATCAGCTAAAAGGAGCGACATGGTTTTCAAAGATTGACTTGAGATCTGGGTATTATCAGCTGCGAGTGAAAGAATCAGATGTGCCTAAAACTGCTTTTAGAATAAGGTACGGTCATTATGAATTTTTAGTTATGCCATTCGGGTTGACAAATGCTCCTGCTGTGTTTATGGACTTAATGAATCGCATATTCCGGCCATACCTGGACAGATTTGTTGTGGTGTATATAGATGATATTTTAATTTATTCAAAAGATGAGATAGAGCATGCTGAGCATTTGAGGATAGTTTTGCAAACTTTGAGAGATAAGAGTTGTATGCTAAGTTTAGTAAAAGTGAATTTTGGCTCCGGGAAGTTGGATTTTTGGGTCATATTGTTTTAGGTGATGGTATACAGGTTGATCCTAGTAAAATTTCAGCCATTGTTGATTGGAAACCACCGAAAAATGTAACCGAAGTTAGGAGTTTCTTGGGGCTAGCTGGGTATTATCGGCGGTTTGTAAATGGATTTTCTATAATTGCTACTCCTATGACTAGACTACTCCGAAAGGATGTTAAATTTGAATGGACGGAAGAATGTCAACAGAGTTTCGAAGAATTAAAAAAGTTATTAAATGAAGCACCAGTGTTGATACAACCCGAATCAGGTAAAGAATTTGTGGTGTATAGTGATGCTTCTCTAAATGGTTTGGGGTGTGTACTCATGCAAGAAGGAAAAGTGGTGGCTTATGCTTCGAGACAGTTAAAACCTCATGAGAGGAATTATCCTACTCACGATTTGGAATTGGCTGCGGTGGTATTTTCTTTGAAGATTTGGCGACATTATTTTTATGGTGAAAAGTGCCGAGTATATACCGATCACAAAATTCTTAAATACTTGATGTCACAAAAAGACTTGAATTTGAGACAGCGAAGATGGTTAGAGTTATTGAAAGATTATGAGCTTGTTATTGATTATCATCCGGGAAAAGCGAATGTGGTTACCGATGCTTTAAGTAGAAAGTTGTTGTTTGCTTTGAGAGTTATGAACACTCAGTTGAAAATGTCAGATGACGGTTTGATTCTAGCAAAGTTAAGAGCAAGACAGATGTTTTTACAAGAGATTTTTGAAGCTCAGAAAAATGATCAAGATTTGCTAGCCAAGAGAAAACAGTGTGAAGCTGATACAGGATTAGATTTTAGAATCGGTTCTGATGGTTGTTTGATGTTTAAAAATCGGATTTATGTATAGAAAAATGATGAGTTGATTCAAAAGATTTTGCATGAAGCACATAATGGTTGTTTAGCAATTCATTCGGGCAGTACGAAGATGTATAATGACTTGAAGAAAATGTACTGGTGGAGTGGAATGAAAAGAGATATTTCCAAGTTTGTATCAAAGTGCTTAGTTTGTCAACAAGTGAAAGCTGAACACCAAGTACCTTCGGGATTACTTCAGCCTATTATGGTTCCTGAATGGAAATGGGATCGAATTACTATGGATTTTATATCAGGATTGCCGTGAACTCCAGGGAAGAAAAATGCCATCTGGACAATAGTTGACAGACTAACTAAATCGGCTCATTTTATTCCGGTACGTGCAGATTATTCTCTTAATAAGTTGGCTGAATTGTATATCTGAGAGATTATTAGACTTCATGGGATACCTTTGTCAATCATTTCGGATAGAGATCCGAGGTTTACCTCACGGTTTTGGCAAAAGTTGCAAGAGGCACTAGGTACAAAGTTAAATTTCAACACTGCCTTTCATCCACAAACTGATGGACAATCAAAGAGAGTAATTCAGATTCTTGAAGACATGCTCAGATGTTGTGTATTGGAATTTCAAGGTAGTTGGGAAAAGTATTTACCGTTGGTAGAATTTGCTTATAAGAATAGTTATCAGACAAGTTTGAAGATGGCACCTTATGAAGCATTATATGGTCGTAAATGTCGGACGCCATCGTATTGGACTGAACTCAAGGAAAATTAGATTTATGGAGTTGATTTAATAAAAGAAACCGAAGAAAAGGTGAAAGTGATTCGAGATTGTTTGAAAGCTGCTTCAGATAGACAGAAATCTTATGCGAATTTGAAACGAAAAGAAATGGAGTTTCAAGTTGGTGATAAGGTATTTTTGAAAGTGTCTCCATGGAAGAAAGTCCTTAGATTTGGATGAAAGGGCAAGTTAAGTCTGCGTTTTATTGGACCGTATGAAATAATTGAAAAAGTTGAACCGGTAGCATATCGGCTAGCGCTACCACCTGAATTAGAGAAGATTCATGATGTGTTTCACGTCTCTATGTTACATCAGTATCGTTCGGATCCTTCACATATAATTTCACCGACAGAAGTTCAATTAAAACTGGATATGACTTATGAAGAAGAACCGATTAAGATTTTAGCTCGAGAAGTCAAACAACTAAGAAATAAAAGTGTTGCACTTCTGAAAGTGTTGTTGCAAACGCATGGGGTAGAAGAGACTACATGGGAACCTGAAGAAACTATGAGAAACCAATATCCACACCTGTTTACTGGTAAGATTTTCGAGGACGAAAATCCTTAAAAGGGGGGGAGAGTTGTAATATCCTGAATTAGGGCTTAATCGGAATAGTGGTTTCGTGACCATAAATTTGAGATAGAAATAATTATTTTATAATTACTTTTATGATTATGATATGATTGCATGATTGTGTGAAAATTTCGTGATGAAATTCTATGCCTAAAGTGCTTAAATTGAAAGTAGGGACTAAATCGAATAAGTTGCAAAATTTGCATTCTAGAAGTTTTTAGTATGAAATTGCATTGAAATATTAATTAGGAGATCTTAAAGAGCAATTTGACCAATTTTAAGTTCATGGACAAAATTAGGACATGGAAGGAATTTTGAAAGTTTAGTAAGGAGGGGCATTTTGGTCATTTGGATATTAAATGAAATAAAATGGGAAAAATAACACAAAATTGGTCATCATCCTCCTTAGTTGCTGCCAAATTCTCCCTCTCTCCATAGCTAGGGTTTCTTCAACTTTCAAGCTCCATAGTAAGTGATTCCAAGCCCCGTTTTTAATGTTCTTTACATTTTTGGAATCCCGGAAGCTCGATTAAGCTTATGCTAGCAATAATTCAACCTAGGGTTTATATTTGGAAAAATACCCATAGGTGAAATTTGTGTATTTTGATGTTTTATGATAGAATATGGGGTTTTAAATTATGTTAGACAACTTGTGCTACTCGGTTTTGAGTGAAAACGAGTAAAAGGGCTTAATCGGCAAAAATACCTAATAGTCACAAGTATATGTTAGAGTGAGAATTTGATGTTGCCATAGAAGGGAAAAGTAATCAGCATGTTATAAAACATAAGAATAAGGAATAAAGTTTAATTCCCGAGCCTAGGGGCAAAAGTGTAATTATGCAAAAGTTCAGGGGCAAAAGTGTAATTTTTTCAAAGTTCGTATTAAATGTTGTTTTGATGAATGTATGTATTAAATAAGATTAATTTGATATTATAGATCAAGAGAAACGAGATTCAAGTCGCGATCGAGGAAAAGAAAAGATTGTGGACTAAATTAAAAAATCTTTATATTTTGGTATCAAGGTAAGTTCATGTATAAATAATGTAGCATAATTGTTATTTTTAAGTTATTGATGTTAATTATATGATACGCTGATTTTTAATCGTGAAATATTATGCTCTGTGGTTAATGTTGAGTAATATGGAAAATTATGTTTACTACTTGATAAATATGAATTGCTACCGAGTATCGGTTCCGATATTCCATGGAAGACAACAAAGGTGAGATCGAGGGAAAAAGCCCATTTGAACCTTAGGAATAGATTAGGATACAAGTGACATGTCACTAGGATGGTTGAGCATCCGAACTCGTTGAGTTGAGTCCGAGTTCACTTATGGATGCGAATGTCCGAACTCGTTGAGTTGAGTCCGAGTTCGTGAGATGTAACTAGGCATCCAAGCTCGTTGAGTTGAGTCCGAGTTCACTTATGGATGCGAACGCCCGAGCTCGTTGAGTTGAGTCCGAGTTCACTTAGGGGCGGGTTACATGATTTCTTGATTACATTTGAGGCACTTATGTGCAAATTATCCGTGTATCCGAGTTGTATTCTGATGTGTTCAACGGGTGAAATTTCTAGTGAAATGAAAGAACACTTAAGATGCAAGCGACGTTTTGGTAAGTGTTGTGAAATGGACACTTTGGACAGGTATGTTCTTAACCCTCGGGTTGATAATAGATACAACAACGATAAGGTGGTAAGATGATGAATGATGTTTAGAAATATGATATATGCTTTGGTGATACCATGCTAAAGTTGTTTGGTATATTTGTATTGTTATGTTACTTGTTATTTACATATGAACTTACTAAGCATTTATGCTTACTCCCTCCTCTTTATTTACTTTAGTTTTGAACAAGCCAGCTCAGGAATCGGGACGGGTCGAAGGTTCGATCACACTATCCAAAGGACTTTCATCTGGGTAAATGGCTTGTAAAACTTAAGTATGGCATGTATAGCAATATACTTATTTTGTGTAAATAATTTTATGATATAGCCATGATTGGTTGTAAAAATGTTTGATATTGATAAGTCATGGTGATGGTTAAATTTAGATCATGTTTGATATCATGGAAGTTTAATAGGTTATCTAGTTCATAACAACTCATGAAAAGATGAAACTTGCCTTAAAACAGAATATTGCTGCAGCAATGACATGAATTTAAAAAATCACTAAAAATAGTATAAATGGAACTAAATGATTACTAAGTTATGAAATTTAAGCTTAATGAGTCTATTTTCATGTGGATTGAATAAAATAGGCATATAAATGATATTTTATGAGATATTTAAACTTTTGTGAAACAGGGCCAGAGTGATTCTGGATCCCCTGTTCTGATTTTAAAAATTCATAATACATTTTAAAAAAATAATTATAAGTTATTATTTATATGTACAGATTACTTATTGAGTCTAGTTTTAAGAGAATAAACCTCATAGTCATTGAAATTCTGTATAGAGATATATCTGATTCGTAATACACATAGGTCAGAGCAGTTGAACCCTGAAACAGGGGAGAATTTAACTAATAAAATGTACTAATTGGCCCAACCAAAAATTCTAGAAAAAAATTAGTAAATAGATATATGAGTCTAGATTTAGGGAAAATTTACAGATCTTTATTTCAAGTTTCGTAACTCGAGATATGATTTTTCTTATAACTGTGACGCGGGTAGCTAGAAAGCTGTGAATGTAGAAACAAATGATTTGAAATTCTTAATTCGATAAATTATGTTCGGTAACTCCTCAAGCTCGACTCCGGTGACGGTTTCGGGCGTGGGGGCGTTACATAATGTATAAGTATGTGATATTGAAATTTTATTTATATATAAATTCGGTTATGTAATCATATTGTGGTTTTGAATTAAATGATTCTTGATGATGAATATATGTATTTATATTCGGGCAAGATAAGGTTATATATGAAAGTATATAATGTTTATGAAATTGTAAGTTTGCTATTAAATGGAATTAAGAAATTATGTATGAATTTAGTTATATTGAGTTCATAATGCTTTTGAGTTGTTTATTTGCTTAAGGCTTACTAAGCTAAGTTAGCTTACTTTGTGTGTATATTTGTCTTTGTTTTTTAGATTTTGGAGATCGTTACATGCTCGGGGATCGTCAGTAAAGTCAATCGCACTATCGTTTATTTTCGGTACTTTTAAAAGTTTTAAATTAAAAATTATGGCATGTATAGGCTGTGACAGCCCTAATGTGGCCCTAGTCGGGAAGTGGTTTCGGGGCCACAAAACCGAGTCATAAAAATAATTAACCGTCATAGTTGATGCTCATTATATGTAGATATGCATGTGTGAAAATTTCATGTTTTAATTTTGTTAATTGTAAGTGAATTTTATCAAATAGGACTTATGTGAGAAAATTTAGAAATGTGCTAGGCAAATGTAAAGAGGCCTAATAATGCATGTTGTGAAATGGTGGGTTTGCATGTCAAATTGCCCAATATTTGAGCTAGTGGCCGGCCATGCTATGGGGCATAGCATATTTTAAGCATGGTGTGCTAATGTGGTATGTAGGAAACAATAAAATAAAAAGCTAGTAATAAAGAAATGGAAAAAGGAGAATGATGAAAACAAAGAAAAAAAAATGTCCATCCTTTTTCATTCTTCTTGACCGAAATTCAAAAGGAAAGAAAGGAGGAAATGTTGAAGAGATTCGGCCATGCTTGTAGCTAGGTTAAGGTAAGTTTGATGTTGTTCCATGAGATTCATGCATATTTTTGATGTTAGTTTGAGTTCTACCTAGCCCATGGTTTAAATCTTGCTATGTGATGAAGATGATACTTGGCCATGGGTGTTGTTTTCTTGGTTGGTGTTTGTTTCATGCTAAATCTAGATGAACAATGGGGGTTGTTATTTAGGTTAAGATCAAAGAAATTAATCTTGTTAAAACTTTGAACTAATAATGCCCATATGTGTGATAGCCGAACATAGACTTTGTTTAAAGTCTTGGTCAAAGGCCGGTTAAGTGTTTTGGAAATGATTAAGCTAGGTGTTTGATCTTTTTGGTTCGGCATAGTACATAAAATGTTGCTAGATGGAGAAAAATTTGGCCAGCAAGATGTGTGCTAAGGCCGAATATAATTTTGTATATTAATGAGTAATGCATGTGTTGAATTGATGGAATGGAGAGGATGCTTTAATAGTGCATATATGTGTATTAGCCAAGTTTTGAACTTGAAACAAAATGGTATTTGGTCAATACAAGTGACCATACTTGTAGAATGTATTAAGTATGCAATCGGCCTCAACATAGACATGTATGTTCGGCCACACGAATGAATGCATAGATTGATGTTGTACATTCGGCTATAGGTAAGCATAATGATGATCCTATCTTGACTTAGACAATCGGCTCAAGGAGAATTTGTTAAGTGCTTAGTTAATTGATATTAGGTTAATGATGTGTGTATTTGGTCATAAAGGTGCACATGAGGAAATGTTTGATTAATTGTACTAAATTGCTCAATGTGATTAAAAATGCCTATGACCATTTTATATTTGAGCTAAAGGTGGCCATATGACCTATCAAACTCCTTGTCATATTCGGCCATAAGCAACCATAATGAGACTTTAATAAGTTAAATTTGTTTGAATTAGCTCAAGAGCTTAGAGGACCACAGTTGGATAAGGGAAAGGAAAAAGTGATCGAATAGCCGCCGAAATTGTACGACCACCTCCGAGGTAAGTTTTCGAGTAATGGAACTTAGATTATGATTCGATTAGATTATGTCACAAGCAAATCAAAATCATGCTCTTTGTATGTGGCTATTAAGCCGAAATTTGTAAGTGTGATAAGTGTCTTGTGTTTGAGCTTTGGTAATGAAAATGAAATATGGATATGTCATGATTTATTGATATATTTGCATGGTTATTCGAATGATATCCAGGCTAAGTCCCGAAGGCTTTTGTGCTAAGTGACTATATCCAGACTAAGATCCGAAGGCATTTGTGTGAGTTACTATATCCGGGCCAAAACCCGAAGGCATTTGTGCTAGCGACTATATCCGGGATAAGTCCCGAAGGCATTTATGCTAGTGACCATATCCGGGCTAAGACCCAAAGGCCTTTTGCGAGTGGTTATATCCGGCTAAAACCCGAAGATACTTGGGTTGGGAATGAGCGATCTTGCTGTAATAATTTCAATTAATACGCTCGTAAAATCCCAACAATGAGGTATGTTTTGTACATGCATTGGATTAATTGATTCCTTTTAAGTAGTATTCGCTCAGTCGATTAATGAACTTCCGGCCTTTGGCTAAGTTGATCTTTTGTGTGTGAATATAAGGGTTGGTAATGTGAAGTAAGTATGATATTGAGAATTTGTGCATGTGAAATTATCCCTTTAGCCATATGAATACTACATTTTAGTTGTGTCTAATTTTATGGCTCAAAACTTACTAAGATTAAATGCTTACTCCGCTTCTTTGAACCTCTGTTTTATAGATTTTGGTTCGTCAGCTATCAGACTCGGGATTATTGAAGTTGAAGTCGCCCACACTATCAAAGCCCCTTTTGGTACACTTTTGGTTGAAATTTGAAATGGCATGTATAGGACTACCCTTTTTGTTGTTGGTCATGTACCCTTGGGTTTTGTATAAATTTGGATAGCCATGCGAAAATGGCTTAAATATACTTTGATCATAACAGTATAATCGTTTTGTATGTTGTTCGTTGAGAGGTATGGAAATGTTTGGTAACGATTAGCCATTGGAATGGTTAATCATGATCATTTTGGTGCTATGTATGACAACCTCTAGTTGATTCATGGAAAACCATGAAATAGGAAAAGTTTACCTTAAAAACAGATGCTGACAGCAGCAGTGGTGTGGATTTGAAAAATCACTAAAAATAGTAGGAATGGAATTAAATAGTGAATAAATTATGTAATCGAACCTTGATGAATCTATTTTCATATGGAAGAAACGAAATGATCATATGAATCGTGTGTTCAGAGATATTTAAGTTTTCGTGAAACAGGGCCAGAACGGTTTCTGGATTCCCTGTTCCGACTTTGGAAATTCATTATAAATTAACCAGAGATAATTAGAAGTCATGCCATATATGTATAGATTCCTTTTCAAGTCTAGTTTCTATAGAAACAAACGGCATCAGTATTGAAGCCCTGTACAGGGAGATGTCCAAGTCGTAATGTGTGAAGGTCAGAGTAGAAAAAACCCTGAAACAGGGGAGACTTTAACTAATAAACTGTACTAATTGGATCGACTAAAAATTCTAGAAAAAAATTTGTAGATTGATATATAGTCTAGTTTCAGGAAAAATTTACAAAACTGGTGTTCGAGTTTTGAAACTCAAGATATGATTTTTAAGGCGACAGTGACGCAGTTAGCCAGCTCGTCTGGAAATTTAAAATGGACTGTGGAAATAAATGTATTATGTCTGTTAGCACCTCGTGTCCGACTCCGGCAATGGTCTTGGGTACGGGGTGTTACATAGGCTATATTATCCTTTGGACATATTTGGTTTTGATATGTGTATATGTTAAAAAGCCATGCGAAAATGGCTTGTTTATCTTGCCAAGCATGTTTACATGGTTGAGTAAATGATGTGGTTGATATATTGATTGTGGTTGACATATTCGGCTAGGAAACATATTTGTAGTTGAATATAGTTTGAAGTGGTTGGTTGCAAAGTGAATAATTTATAAATAGCTCATTTAGTAAGCTTAATATATAGATTGATTTGCAACTGTGATGAGTTGTATGATTCGGCTTGTAATGGATTAAATGGTGAATTTATAGCCAATTGTATAATGATTAATTTATTTTGAATTGTATTGGTTAACTGTGCACATTTTGTACATTTGAATGATGAGATATTTGTATGATTCATGATGATTATGGTATGATTTCTTAAAGGCTAAAATAGTTGTATATTATTTGATGGGTTGTGGTTAATTTGGCACATGAATATTTGTTATATTAGTTATTTATTTTCGGTTAATGTATCCATGTAAAAATTATGTCATAAAATGGAGTTGTATATTTAGTATTTGAGGTTTGTGTATTCGGATTGGTAATGAAATATTAAGGACATTCGGATATGACTTTTAAGTTTTTGTTGGGTTTGTAATTTTGATTTGGCGTTTAAGTGAAATTGAGTTTTATGCTTAAATTTGCAATTTGCTGATTATATAGTTATTGAATTGGTTTGGTAAATTAATGTGTTAGTTAAAATGGTTACTTTATATAATGCATGTAGGTTTATTTGTGATTTACAAATGAGAATGGTATATTATGTTTGGCTTTTGGATTTGATTCTTGAAATGTTTTTTGTGAGTTAAGTTAAAATTTGACTTTGGTTAAACTTAATATTAAACATTCAAATATTTGGCTAAAGCATTGAAATGATCAAATGAATAGTAACTTATGTTATGTTTGGAGTATGAGTAGGTTGAATGCATGCTTATATGCGGATAAATGCTAAAACATTATGAGGTTATATAGTTTAAATTTTTAGTGGCATGCCATATCTTATTTCGATGCTATTAATTTATTTAAGAAAAATTTGGGTAAGTTGTGATTATATATATATTTATATGTTTATATATTGATGCTAAAGATGTATCTTAATTTGTTATATATTTAAGACACAAGAATTTTTATAATTCATAATTGTTTTACTTGATGTGGATAATTGTAATGACTTTGATACGCGCATATGCTTTGTGTCAGAATGATATGTTTGGCATTATTTGCTTATAACTTTATATTGGACATATCTTGATTAAATGGTTATGATATGATTTATAAAGATGTTAAATTGATTATTTATGTTACAATTGCTTGGTATTTGAGTCGTATGATTATTTATGTAACGCCCCTTACCCGTGTTCCACATCGAAACAGGGTACGAGGTATTACCAGATCATAATATATACCATTAAACGAAACCGAAATAGAAATATGTCATCCAAATAGATAATGTATCATTATAACATATGTCTTGAACAATATTAGCCAACTTCAATGGCTTATACAAAATAATTTGGTTAAATAATGTAACCAATATTTTTAAACCTAGGCAATTATGACACGTAACAAAATAACGAAGCCTACTATACATGCCATAATTCAAAAGAAATGTTTAGTTCAAATACCCAGAAGTATTGATAGTGTGGCAGATCTTCAACGATCCTTAACTCTTGAGCAATGCCGGACTACACTATAAGACAAAAGAGAGAAAAGAAAGTAAGCTTATATAGCTTAGTAAGTAAGTATATAAATAATAATTAAAGAATCTAATATGTTTACACATTAACTCAAGTGTATTTGCTTTTAATTTCAATATTTACTCCACTTTGATTGAGTTGTCTCTCTTGCATCATGTTCACTAAATAAATCATAACTCGAGTTACAAAACTCAAAATTGAAATCCGTAAAATTTTCCTGAAACTATACTAATATAAATTCTTACAATTTTTTTTCTAAAATTTTTGGTCCAGCCAATTAGTACATTTTATTAGTTAAAGTTTCCCCTGTTATACAGCTCGACTGATCTGACCTCTGTTCACTACAAGCTGAATTTATCCCAGTACACAATTCAAATAGCCATGAAACATGTTTAATTTAAAACTATACTCAATAAGGAATCTATACATATAAACTATATTTCTTAATTATTTTTGTACAATTTTTAATGCTTTATCAAAGTCAGAACAGGGGATCACATAGTCAATCAGAATAAGTCACACACAAATATAAATATCTCAAAATATATAGTTCCTTTGCTTTCTCTGTTTCTTTTATATGAAAATAGGCTCATTTAGCTTTAATTTCATATCTCATTCAGCCTTTAATTAAATTTATACTATTTTTGGTGATTTTTCAAAGTCACGTCACTGCTACTATCCAAAATAGTATTATTGCAAATTCACTCTTTCACACTTTCCTTGTATTAACCTCACTTAGCATACATATCACAATTCATTTTCACCACATTTCATACATCAGAAGTATAAGTCCATGATTACAATGCCACCGTAAAATTATCCCATTGAACAATTCAGATCAATCCTCGATACTTGATGGTTTCAGCACACTGCCCCACTATCGTATTTCATATAATTCGGCTCTCTTGTACACATGGTGAACACTTAGTACCACCCATGTGACCTAGCCAATTTATCTCGTAGCTCTCTTGTCTACATGGTGTCCTTCACTTGGAATCACTCATGCGACCTAGCTACATTTATCTCTCCCGTAGCTCTCTTGTCTACATGGGATACATACCGTATCACACATGTGACCTAGCTACTACATAGTATCTCGTAGCTTTCTTGTACACATGATGTGCACTCAGCACCATACATGTGACCTAGCTACACTCCATCTATATTATTCAATCTTTCCGAATGTTCAACCGGGATTTCTCTCTCTATTACTTATTTCCATTCCTCCAATAGTCGATTTATGCTTCAAAATTAGCTAAAATACATATAATAGGCTGAAATATAAAAATTTAAATGAAGTTAATATATTATTTACATACAAACTTACCTCGGTGCAAAATATAGAAATTTTGCAATTTAGTCCAAAACCTTTTCCTTCCCCCGTTCGAGATCAATTCCACGCCTTTCTTGATCTATAATAACACATTTAGCTCATTTAACATTCATAATATTTATTTCAGTCCAAAAATCACATTATGGAAAAATTACCATTTTTTCCCCTAACTTTTACAAAATTACGATTTTGCCCCTAGGCTCGGAAATTTAATTTCAGCCCTTATTATTATTTTTATGACATGATGATCATTTTTCCCTTCTATGACAACATCAAATTCTCACTCTAACACATAGTTATGAACAATAGGTATTTTTACCGATTATGCCGTTTTGCTCGTTTTCGCTAAAAATCACTTAGAAAAGATCATTCTCCTAACATCAAACATTCATATTATACCATCAAACATCAAAATACATGCATATCATTCATGGGTAAAATTTTAAACATAAACCCTAACTCGAAATAATGGTAGAAATAGGTAGACCGAGCTATGAGGATTTCAAAAATGTAAAGAACATTAAAAACGAGGCTTGAATGCACTTACTATTGAGCTTGAAAGCTTGGGAAAAGCCCTAGCTATGGAGAACATGTAAGTTTTGGCCAAGCTTGAATGAAGATGAACACATTTTTGTGTTATTTTCCCATTTTATTTCATTTAATATGCAAATGACCAAAATGCCCTTACTACTAAACTTTCTTAAAATTCCATCCATGTCCTAATTTTTGTCCATATAAAGTATACTGGTCTAATTCCATTTAAGGACCTCTACTTAAAACCCCCATTTCAATCAAGTACTTTATGAACTAGAACACAAATTTTTTTACCTATTTCAATTTAGTCCTAAATATCAAATTAAACACCCAATCGATAAAATTTCGCAACGAAATTTTCACACAATTATGAAATCATAATATAAACACTAAAACTTAATCAAAATAATTTCTTTCAACCTCGAATTCGTGGTTTCGAAACCACTATTCGGTTTTGGCCCTAAATCGGGCTGTTACAACTCTCCCCCCGCTTTAGGGATATTCGTCTCTGAAAATCTTACCGGTAAAGAGATTTGGGTACTGTTTTCTCATGGCTTCCTCCGGTTCCCATGTAGCTTCATCTACTCCATGTCTTTGCCATAACACTTTCACTAAAGCTATACTTTTCTTTCTCAACTGTTTTACTTCTCGAGCCAAAATCTTAATCGGTTCCTCATCATAGGTCAAGTCCGATCGAATCTCAATTTCTATTGGAGAAATCACATGTGAAGGATCAGAACGATAACGTCGCAACATTGATACATGAAACACGTTATGAATTCTTTCTAACTCTGCCGGTAAGGCCAATCGATATGCCATTGGTCCAATTCTCTCAGTAATCTCGTATGGCCCAATAAAACGCGGACTCAACTTGCCTTTTCGGCTAAATCTCAGAATCTTCTTCCATGGTGACACCTTCAAGAACACTTTATCACCTACCTGGAATTCAATCTCTTTTCTTTTTAAATCTGCATATGATTTTTGTCGATCTGAAGTAGCTTTCAAGCAATCACGAATTACTTTTACTTTCTCTTCGGTTTCTTTAACTAGATCAACTCCATGAATCTGTTTCTCACTAAGTTCTGTCCAATATAAAGGAGTCCAACACTTGCGACCATACAAGGCTTCATACAGTGCCATCTGTATACTTGACTGAAAACTATTATTGTAGGCAAATTCAACCAAAGATAGATATTTCTCCCAACTGCCTTCAAATTCTAAAACACAGCATCTAAGCATATCTTCGAGTACTTGAATTACTCTTTCCAACTGACCATCTGTTTGTGGATGAAACGCGGTACTAAAGTTCAATTTTGTACCCAAAGCTTCTTGTAAATTTTTCTAGAATATCGAGGTAAACCTCAGATCTCTATCTGATATTATAGACATAGGTACCCCGTGCAACCTCACAATTTCAGCAATATATAATTCAGCTAATTTATCAAGTGAGTAATCGGTACGTACCGGTATAAAGTGAGCCGACTTTGTTAACCTATCAACCACTACCCAGACAGCATCCTTCTTTTTGGGAGTCAGAGGCAAACTGGTTACAAAATCCATGGTAATCCTATCCCATTTCCACTCAGGCATCATTACCGGTTGGAGTAATCCTGAAGGCACTTGATGCTTAGCTTTTACTTGTTGATAGATCAAAAACTTGGTTACAAATTTAGAAATGTCCCTTTTCACGCCTGGCCACCAATATAACTTCTTTAAATCATTATACATTTTTGTGCTACCAGGGTGAACCGACAAACAACCACTGTGTGCCTCATGTAATATTTTCTAAATCAATTCATCATTTTTCGGTACACATATCCTGTCTCGAAACATCAAACAGTTATCCGGTCTAACTCAAAAATCTGAGTCGTAACTCGATTTGCACTAAGTTCTCTTGGTTCACAAATCACTATCGTTCTTTTGAACATCACAAATTAGCTAGAGAAATAACGGTTTAGCTCTCATCTTTGCTAAGATTGACCCATCATTAGACAATGCTAACCCCGTATTCATGGCTCTCAAAGTAAAAAGAGATTTCCTGCTCAAAGCGTCAGCAACTATATTAACTTTTCCCGGATGATAATCAATCATTAACTCATAATCCTTCAATAATTCAAGCCATCTCCACTGTCGTAGATTCAAATCCTTTTGATTCATTAAATACTTCAAACTTTTGTGATCAGTAAAAATTCGCCATTTTTCACCATACAAATAATGTCGCCAAATCTTCAAGGCAAAGACAATAGCGGTCGATTCCAAATCATGTGTAGGATAGTTCTTCTCATGCAGTTTTAACTGTCTCGAGGCATAAGCTACCACTTTACCCTCTTGCATTAGTACACATCCAAGGCCTGTCAATGATGCATCACTATAAATTACGAACTCCTTCCCTGGCTCAGGCTGTACTAAAATTGGTGCTTCAGTCAATCGTGCTTTCAGCTTTTCAAAACTCTACTGACATTTATCAGTCCATTCAAACTTAACATTCTTTTAACCTCGGGAGAGGTAATCATCGAAAATCCCTCGACAAAGTGTCTATAATACCCGGCCAAGCCTAAAAAGCTTCTAACCTCGGATACATTCTTTGGCGGTTTCCAATCAACGATCGCGGAAATCTTGCTCGGATCCACCCGAATACCATCACCTGGGACTATATGTCCCAAAAATCTGACTTTACAAAGCCAGAACTCACTTTTACTAAACTTAGCAAACACTTTCTTTTCTCTCAAGATCTATAATATGGTTCTCAAGTGTTTGACGTGCTCAGACTCATCCCGAGAATAAATTAGAATGTCATCTATAAACACTACTACAAACTTATCTAAATATGGCCGAAAGATTCGGTTCATCAAGTCCATAAATATAGTTGGAGCATTTGTTAGGCCGAAAGGCATCACAGGGAACTCATAATGTTCATACCTTGTCCTAAAGGCGGTTTTCGGCACATCCGACTCCTTAACTCTCAACTGGTAGTAACCGGACCTCAAATCGATCTTTGAAAACACTGTGGCCCCCTTTAACTGATCGAATAAATCATCAATCCTCGGCAACGGGTACTTGTTCTTTATAATCACCTTGTTGAGCTGACGGTAATCAATGCAAAGCCTCATTGAGCCATCTTTCTTCTTTACGAACAATACGGGAGCACCCCAGGGAGAGAAACTCGGTCTCACAAATCCCTTGTCTATTAACTCTTGCAACTGAGCCTTCAATTTTTTTAATTCAGTCAGATCCATTCTATATGGAGCAATCGAGATCGGTGCAGTACCCGGCAACAAATCAATGGCAAACTCTATCTCCCTGTTCAGAGGCAATCCAGGCAATTCCTCCGGAAATACATCTAGAAATTCACAAACTATCGGTACTGATTCAAGCTTCAATTCAGACAGCTCAGTATTCATTACATAGGCCAGATAAGCTTCATATCCTTTCCTCATGTATTTCTGTGCAGACATGTGCGAAATCGCCATAGGCAATTTATTTGATTCATCCGTTTCAACCCACAAAGTTTCACCATTTTCACATTTCAACTCTAATGTTTTCTGTTTACAATCTACCTTGGCATCATACAATGTTAACCAGTCCATTCCAAAAATAATGTCAAACTCATCAAATGGTAACAACATCAGATTAGCCAGAAAACAGTGACCTTGAATCATTAATGGGAAATTCTTGCAAACCTTATCAACTAGCACATATTGGCCTAAGAGGTTCGACACTTTAACCGTAAATTCAGTAAACTCAACAGGCAACTTTTTGTTAGATACTAAATTCATACAAACATAGTGTAACACCCCAAACCCGGCCCAAACGTTATGGCCGAATCTGATGTGCCACATTGAAGTTAAAAACCCATGTTTCATTTTAGTTCTTTAAAAACTGACTTTTGTTAAGCTAACAAAGTGAATGGGAACTGGGCACCAGGTAGGAATCCGTAACAGAGGAGGTGAGCCATGAAGGCTGCTTAAGTACCAAGCTCTTCTAATGGATCCAATCCTAGACATGCCCACAACCATTGCCACACTTGGTTAAATCGAGTTGTAATTTATTTAAGTTGAAATCTTTGATAAATCGGATAATCGTGGCGTGGTGTTATTTTGAAAACAATTATCATTTTGAAAATACGTCCTAAGTCTAGCCCATTTATTAACAAACAGATTAAAGTTATTAAAAATAAAATAATCCCAGAAAAATAATTAAAATGGCCTTATTACAACCCAAAACCAAACAATAATATTAATAAGATAAAACTTATAAAGAAATAAATCGGCTACTTATTGCAATTAAAAGAAACAGAAACAGTAGTGTGGCCATCTCCGAGTCCCTCGCAGCTCCAAACCATCTAAGCTTAGGGATTACCTGCACAGTTAGAAACGGGGTGAGTTTATGAAAACTCAGTGTGTAATCCCAATAACAAACAAACAGTGAAAACACAGTATCAGTACAATCTGGGTCAAAGCCCCATTTAGTCTTGACATATACTGGGCCGAAGCCTTTCGTTTAACGATTACTAGGCCGAAGCCCTTTCATAAATCATATCACTGGGCCAAAGCCTTTTCATAAATCATTTCACTGGGCCGAAGCCTTTACTGTAAACGGTATGGCCCATAGGCCCATTTAAATATCACATGTAATGTCAATGGATGTATGCAAGCCCATTTCAATATCACATGAAATACCAATGAATGTATGCAAGCCCATTTGGGGAGACTACTCAACCCACCATCCGCTACTCTCCACCCGTACCAACCAACATACCATGTGGGGAATAACTCAACCCACCCAACCAACACACCACTGGCAGCATAGCTGCTTTATCATATATCTGGAGGCCTAGCCTCTTTAATAACTGGGGCAAAGCCCTTTTCGGTAAACTGGGGCATAAGCCCTTTTGCACTTCCTCCATCCATATAAAAACCCAACCCAATGCAACATGTCATGTATACAGAATGTCATGCCCATATTTGAATTAAACAATCACAGTCAAGTCATTCATATCACCAACATATATTCACAATCAAATCCGTCAACTACACAGTCCAAGTCAGTCACTTGCCCACAAGGGCACAACAGTCATTTTTCACATTATAAGGGTATTGTCGTAATTTTACCAAATATCAGGGTTTTCCATGTTCATTACAATTATCAATATTTTCGAGTGTTTAAACAATGATCTTTAACCCACTTTATCAAATTCAGGCTTTTGGGCCCAAAACCCCTAATGGGCCCTACGAATGCTGATTTAGCCTACTTAACCCAAAATTTGCAACAATACTAACCGTGTTAACGTGCAACTTTTCCAAATTCCATTTTCTATCAATTCTACCCAAATGGGTCTGAAAGCCCATTGTGCCCAATTTCAGCCCATTGAGGCCCAACTTACCATCGTGCACAAAATTGAGTTCTTACTTATTCCATCGATCCAAACACCGATCTTATCGTATTTATCGCATCTATACCCAAACGCAACATTACAAGTTCCCAAAATACCGATATTTTAGCATTTCGACTTCTCAGCAAATATTAATCTAATATATTACGAGGGTTAGTACACACCTGTTACGGGTTGAAGTTGAAACGTTTCCAAAATCAATCGCCTACGACAACCACCACCTGTCACTTAAACTTAACTAATCCAATATCAATATATGTAAATCCTAAGCACATCCGTCATACGAAACATAAGGGCATATTCGTCATTTTACCATACAGGGGTATTACGGTCACTTTACCCTACAGGGGCTTTACGGTCACTTTACCTTACAGGGGCTTTACGATCTTTTTACCTAATAGGGGTATTTTAGTCATTTCATCCTACAAGGGTGTTTTGGTAAATCAACAAACCAAAGGTATTTCAGTAATTTTATAAACCAATGGTATTTCTATAATTTTTAGAAAGTCAAGGGTATTTCTGTAACTTTGTAAATCAGGGGTATTTTGGTAATTTTACAAATTGAGGGTATTTCGATAATTTCACAAACCAAGGGTATTTTGGTAATTTTACAAACTAGGGGTATTTTGGTAATTTTACAAACTAGGGGTATTTTGGTAATTTTACAAACCAAGGGTATTTTAGTAATTTTGTAAATCGAGGGTAAAATAATAATTCTGTAAATCAAGGGTAAAATAGTAATTCTGTAAATCGAGGGTAAAACGATAATTATGTAAATCGGGGGTAAAACGGTAATTATGTAAATCGGGGGTAAAACGGTAATTCTGTAAATTGGGGGTACTTTGGTAATTTTACAAGTCGAAGGTATTTCAGTAATTTTACAAATCGAGGGTATTTCAGTATTTTTACAAACTAAGGGTATTTTGGTAATTTTAGTAAACTAAAGTATTCTAAACAGGGATAACAATACGAATGGGCCTAAAGCCTATTCTTGGCCCAAATGGGCCCACACGCTCGTGTGGCCCTTTTAGCCCAAATCTAGCCACAGATATGAGATTCACCTAGCCTAGTCTAATATTTACTACACAATCAAACAACTTATCCAATAGGGGCCTGTAGGCCCATTTGGCCCACATGGCCCCTTTCGGCCCATCGCGGTCCGAAGTAGCCATCCTACAGCTAGAGTAGTGAGAAATACACACCTGATAGGAGACTGGAGTTAATCCACGCTCCGAGCACTCTTTGCCGATGCCCAACCCAAACGAGCACGCCATACAGCGAAAGGGATCAGCCAAGAAAGGTACCTTTACTCTCCTCATGGTTCCCTCTATTTAAAGCCAGCTTTGTATCCACTCTTATGTTAGCTTCTCGATGTGGGATCCCTCCAACATCAGAGTTTAAATTCAACACCAACTCTTGCCGCCCCCTGTTAGCAAAATAAATGCTCCTTGCTTGCCATGGGATTCGAACCCATGCCTCCCCTCAGATGCTCCACACGCTTCTTGCCACTAAGCCACAAGGCTTTTTGTGTCATATTTTATCCCCAATTAATTATAAGGTCTAAAGGCCAAAGTCCAGGTTCCCTTAAAAAAAACAAAATAAATTGCAAGAGCCAAGACTTGAACCCAGGCTCCCATACAACCTTAATGACGCCACAACCACTAGACTACATGCTTCCTTGTGTCATTTATTTACCACAATAATTTAAAAGGCCCTCATCCAAGCATCCAGGTTTTTTTCACTTAATACCAAAATTTTTGCTAAAGCCCAAGTTTGAACCCAAGATTTCTCCAACACTTCTCAAAGCCGTTAACCACTAAAGCAAACATTTAATTGTTTCATTTCATTGCACAATTAAATACCTATATACAACCTCCTTACGGACCCCCACTCAAGGCCAAATACTTCTAGGCCCAAATTTAGGGTGTTACATATAGGAATGAGTAGACCCGGGATCACTCAATGCAATAACAATAGCATTATAGAGAGAAAATGTACCAGTAATCACATCGGGAGATGATGTATCCTCTCGGGCACGTATGGCATAAGCTCTAGCAGGCGCTCTAGCTTCTGATCTCGCTGCTGAATCTTTCATTACAGTTTTACTGCTAACTCCACCTCCAGTATTTCTCGGTGGTCTACCTCTGCTAGCAGTAGTACTCTGTCTAGCACTTTGAATTTTTTCTTCTTTAACTTTCTCCGGACAATCTCTGATAAAATGCTTGCGAGAACCACACTTGAAACAAGCTCGCTCGTTTCCCCAACACTCACCAAAATGTAGCCTGCCACATTGCCGACATTCAGGCTTTCTAGATCGCACATTACCCACACTTGCCACTGAAGTAGCTTGAGCTTTAAACCCCGAATATGCCCTACCACGATCTCTGTGTGAATCCCCAGCTGAAACTGTTATTCGAGGGTTTGTCTCTTTGGACCTCTTTGATTGAGATTGAAATGACTTGCTTATCAGCCTCTTTCTGACATCTCGAGCCTCAATAGCAACTTTTCTTTTTTCTTTGTTCAATTCTTTGGCTTTAAGAGCTCGGTCAACCAATACTACAAATTCTTTCAGCTCCAAAATTCCCACAAGCACTTTAATGTCCTCATTTAGCCCATCCTCAAACCTTTTACACATAATGTAATTCCCCCACACCCGAAACCGTCGCCGGAGTCGAGCTTGAGGAGTTACCGAACATAATTTATCAAATTAAGAACTTCAAATCTTTTGTTTCTACATTCACAGCTTTCTAGCTACTCGCGTCACAATTACAAGAAAAATCATATCTCGAGTTACGAAACTCGAAATCAAGATCCGTAAATTTTATCTAAATCTAGACTCATATATCTATTTACTAATTTTTTTTCTAGAATTTTTGGTTGGGCCAATTAGTATAGTTTATTAGTTAAAGTCTCCCCTATTTTAGGGTTCGACTGCTCTGACATCTATTTTTTACGAATCAGATATCTCTCTATACAGAATTTAAATGACTACGAGGTTTGCTTCTATTAAAACTAGACTCAATAAGGAATCTTTACATATAAATAATGACTTCTAATTATTTTTTACAATTTAATATGAATTTTTAAAGTCAGAACGGAGGATCCAGAAATCACTCTGGCCCTATTTCACAAGGTTTCAAATATCTCATAAAGTATAATTTATATGCCTCTTTTTTTTATCCATATGAAAATAGACTCATTAAGCTTAAATTTCATAACTTGCTCATCATTTAATTCCATTTATTCTATTTTTAGTGATTTTTCAAATTCATGTCATTGCTGCAGCAATATTCTGTTTTAAGGCAAATTTCATCTTTTCATGAGTTGTTATGAACTAGATAACCTATTAAACTTCCATGATATCAAACATGATCTAAATTTAACCATCACCATGACTTATCAATATCAAACATTTTCTCAACCAATCATGGCCATATCTTAAAATTATTTACACAAAATAAATATATTGCTATACATGCCATACTTAAGTTTTACAAGCCATTTACCCAGATGAAAGTCCTTTGGATAGTGTGATCGAACCTTCGACCCGTCATGATTCCCGAGCTGGCTTGTTCAAAACTACAGTAAATAAAGAGGAGGGAGTAAGCATAAATGCTTAGTAAGTTCATATGTAAATAACAAGTAACATAACAATACAAATATACCAAACAACTTTAGCATGGTATCACCAAAACATATATCATATTTCTAAACATCATTCATCATCTTACTACCTTATCGTTGTTGTATCTATTATCAACCCGAGGGTTAAGAACATACCTGTCCAAAGTGTCCATTTCACAACACTTACCAAAACGTAGCTTGCATCTTAAGTGTTCTTTCATTTCACTAGAAATTTCACCCGTTGAACACATCGGAATACAACTCGGATACACGAATAATTTGCACATAAGTGCCTCATATGTAATTAAGAAATCATGTAACCCGCCCCTAAGTGAACTCGGACTCAACTCAACAAGCTCGGGCGTTCGCATCCATAAGTGAACTCGGACTCAACTCAACGAGTTCGGATGCCAAGTTACATTTCACAAACTCGGACTCAACTCAACGAGTTCAGACATTCGCATCCATAAGTGAACTCGGACTCAACTCAACGAGTTCGGATGCTCAACCATCCTAGTGACATGTCACTTGTATCCTAATCTATTCCTAAGGTTCAAACGGGCTTTTTTCCTCGATCTCACATTGCCGTCTTCCATGGAATATCGGAACCGATACTCGGTAGCAATTCATATTTATCAAGTAGTAAACATAATTTGCATATTACTCAACATTAACCACAAAGCATAATATTTCACAATAAAAAAATCAGCATATCATATAATTAACATCAATAACTTAAAAATAACAATTATGCTACATTATTTACAAATGAACTTACCTCGTATGCGAAAATGGCTACTTTTACCATTTCGTCCACAACTTGGTATTTTTCCATTTTAGCCCGAATTTCAGTTTTCCTTACTCTATCATTTAAAATATAGTCTAATTAGGACTCACATTATTCGAATTGACCCAAAATCATATTTTGGAAAAATTACAGTTTTGCCCCTAAACTTTTGCATATTTACACTTTTGCCCCAAAGCTCGTAAATTAAACTTCAGCCTATTTACTTATGTTTTATGACATGCTGATCATTTTTCCCTTCTATGGAAACATCAAATTCTCACTCTAACATGTACTTATGACTATTAGGTATTTTTACCGATTAAGCCCTTTTGCTAGTTTTCGCTTAAAACCGAGTAGCACAAGTTGTCTAACATAATTTAAAACCTCATATTCTATCATAAAACACCAAAATACACAAATTTCACCTATGGGTATTTTTCCAAATATGAACCCTAGGTTGAATAATTGCTAGTATATGCTTAATCGAGCTACCGGGACTCCAAAAACATAAAAATCATTAAAAACGAGGCTAAAACGGACTTACTATCGAGCTTGGAAGCTTGAAAAACCCTAGCCATGGTTTCTCCTTGCTATATTCGGCCATGGGGTTGAAGATGAGCAAAATTGGCTTTTAATTTTGTATTTTAATTCATTTTACCCCTAAATGACCAAAATGCCCTTACTACTAAACTTTCCAAAAATTCCATCCATGTCCAATTTTTGTCCATAGACTTAGAAATTGGTAAAATTTCTTTTTAAGACCTCCTAATTAATATTTCAAAACAATTTCATACTTGAAACTTCTAGAATGCAAGTTTTGCAAATTATTGATTTAGTCCCTAATTTCAATTTAAGCACTTTATGCATAAAATTTCTTCACGAAATTTTCACACAATCATGAAATCATATCATAGACCTCAAAATAATCATAAAATAATTATTTCTATCTTGGATTTTTTGGTCACGAAACCACTATTCCGACTAGGCCCAAAATCAGGATGTTACAACTCTCCCCCCTTTAGGGATTTTCGTTCCCGAAAATCTTACCAGAAAAGTGGTCTTCACTTAGATTCCTCAATTTCATATTCGGTGCTGAAGAACTTTCACTCAGGCGGTGCCTCCAATATATCTCATTAATTTCTCATATATTCTGAAAGTTTACGAACTCATCTCTTAATTGTTCTTAAATTTTCAACCTTTCTGCGTTTCCCTTGTCATCTTGACATAAAACCAGATCTCAATTTGGTTAATGGAGACTAGAATTCCAAGAAATTCAACAATCAAAAAGACCTGAAATTCCATGAATCTGATGAGTAGGAATTCATTCAATACCGATATGATTTATAGATCTCGCCAAACATTTAACAATAGGATACATCACATTTTCCTCTTTCCGCCATGGAAATAATTCTGATATGGCCTCAAGAATAATCCCTCTCATTTCCATCCCAATATCAACACTGGCAAGGATAATTTTGATAGATCCCAATGCTCGGCTTTAACCTCTTTAACAACTCAGATTTTATGTAACATCGAATGCTCTAAACTATCAGATTACCTCACTGTCTTGAAACACATCACAATTCATACAATGGTACATTACTGAAAGTCAGGAAGTCTTTACTCAATGTAGACTAGTCTAGTTCAGACGCTTCGGTTACCAATATTCTCATCTATCCGAACTCTGTCAACATGTAATAAACTTTTCAGCTTTCACAAGACGAAAATCTTATCATTCGTAGTGACTTTAACTAATATCCAACTCTTTCTAATAAATATACACTTCTCGTTCAGACTATTTACTCTTTTATCTGTACAAAATGAAATTCTATTTTCAGACTTGAGAAAAATAATCCTGACATAATTGTCATATGAAACCTTTCAAATAAATAATTCACCATACCGACTGAAACTCGCGCTTTTATCACCTATGCCTTTACTGATGTCAAATCCTTACACAGAAATTAGAAAAAATCCCAATACTAAAATCACCACATTACCAAGATCAAATTAGAAGTATAGTCATATTTGACATGATTATCACGAGCTGAAGAACGCACTTCAAACACGAGTCATAATTGATAAATTATGGAATAAAGATAACAAGGAAACCGAATAAAGAAATCCAAGATAGAGAAATCCAGAATAAAGAAACCCAAGATACGATACTATACCGGAGAATCGAAAACCAAACTCAGAGAAAATATAGAATACCCCGAAAATTCTTCAAAGAAAGAAAGTCCAGGAGAAAACATTATTTAATCCCACTAAAATCAAATATAACAAGATCAATATATCTTCCCATACATATATATCAGATGAAGCATCAAGTAGAAGAAAAAGAATCATAATATCATATGTATTCTCTCATCAATTCTTATCAGACGAAATGAAATAGAATACCCGATGAAATAGAGCAATATAAATTATAAACCAGTCAGACTACCAATGCTTTCATCCAACACCAGGATTAAAAGACATTCCCATATAACAAGAATTTCTTCAGAAGATCAATAGCCATAGAAATATTTCTGAGAACGGGTAAACACATAGAACATCTCAAAAGAGACTGCTAAATCTGTCCAGTCATAACTGTCACACTCAGATAGTTCACATTTCAATTATCATTTCCCCAACTAGTTCTGCCGTCACAAATTTCATATTAAACCATTCACTAAAGAAGGCCAGTTCTGAATAAATTTCGATTTACACTTTTCTCGACCTTGCACCTGAGTAATTCGGTTTACCAAGGAGAATTCCTTTTCTAACTAGGACAGTGCATAACTCCAATAATCTTTACGTCAATCCGATACTTTACTGGCTCTGACTTTACTTATCAGCTCATTTTCCATCTCTGATCATACTTATAATTATTCTATCACTGAACTCTTTGGGTTCTCAACCGAAAACTTATTCAATACAAATCTCATGAAATTCCATTATAAGTACCACTTTGGTAAGGGGGAGGGGTTGTAGGACCTCTGACTCGACTTTCTTATACATACACATATGACACAACTCCCATAATCATAGCAACATCATCAAAATCATGTCATTCATTCATGTTGGCTTACACCAATTTTCCTATTGTCCCATTTAGGCAATATACTTATGCATACATTCTATGTTTTCTAGATAGCTTTACTTATCCATTCATTTAATTAAATTAATTCATGCTCATGACATCATATAAGGCCAAACAAACATAGATATTTGCATCACAATCACAACTTTCATTTCGTGCATCATCATGTACATATCATTACAATCATATAATTCAGTCCAACAATTTAACATAGATAAGTTCATTTCATTATAATCCTTTATCTCATAAAAAAATTGTATATCATTAACATTCATCAACATTCAACGTCCAATCAAGACAAGGACATTTTCATTCGTATCACGATATTATGACCTTTATTCATACCTCTACTACTTTCTATTTATTCCGTTCATCTTATCAAGTAAGCCACATACACTACATCGTATGAGCATTAAGCAAATATGGATATTTATCACAACATGAACTTTCATCTCACATATTATCACATATGTATCATAAACTTTTATTCATACTTTTCTGAACCGAGACTTATCATAATCATAACTTTACTCAAATACCTTCGCATAACATTGAACATTGTCAGCGCAGCTCGGTTGGAGAGTACCTTGTCTAAATAAGACGGTACTCATACGCGTCGGAAGACATCACACTATCACAGATCAGTGGCATGTATAGATAAACTTTTACACATGCTAGGTTAGTCCGAGAACCGACTAAACCTGCTCTGATACCACTAAATGTAATGCCCCCATGCCCGAAACCGTCACCGAAGTCGAGCTTGAGGAGTTACCGAACATAATTTATCAAATTAAGAACTTCAAATCTTTTGTTTCTACATTCACAGCTTTCTAGCTACTCGCGTCATAGTTACAAGAAAAATCATATCTCGAGTTACGAAACTAAAAATCAAAATCCGTAAATTTTACTTAAATCTAGACTCATGTATCTATTTACTAAATTTTTTTCTAGAATTTTTAGTTGGGCCAATTAGTACAGTTTATTAGTTAAAGTCTCCCCTATTTTAGGGTTCGACTGCTCTGACATCTGTTTATTACGAATAAGATATCTCTCTATACAGAATTTAAATGACTACGAGGTTTGCTTCTATTAAAACTAGACTCAATAAGGAATCTTTACATATAAATAATGACTTCTAATTAATTTTTCACAATTTATTATGAATTTTTAAAGTCAGAACAGAGGATCCAGAAATCACTCTGGCCCTGTTTCACAAGGTTTCAAATATCTCATAAAGTATAATTTATATGCCTCTTTTTTTTATCCATATGAAAATAGACTCATTAAGCTTAAATTTCATAACTTGCTCATCATTTAATTCCATTTATACTATTTTTAGTGATTTTTCAAATTCATGTCATTGCTGCAGCAATATTCTGTTTTAAGGCAAATTTCATCTTTTCATGAGTTGTTATGAACTAGATAACCTATTAAACTTCCTTGATATCAAACATGATCTAAATTTAACCATCACCATGACTTATCAATATCAAACATTTTCTCAACCAATCATGGCCATATCTTAAAATTATTTACACAAAATAAATATATTGCTATACATGCCATACTTAAGTTTTACAAGCCATTTACCCAGATGAAAGTCCTTTGGATAGTGTGATCGAACCTTCGACCCGTCGTGATTCCCGAGCTGGCTTGTCCAAAACTACAGTAAATAAAGAGGAGGGAGTAAGCATAAATGCTTAGTAAGTTCATATGTAAATAACAAGTAACATAACAATACAAATATACCAAACAACTTTAGCATGGTATCACCAAAACATATATCATATTTCTAAACATCATTCATCATCTTACTACCTTATCGTTGTTGTATCTATTATCAACCCGAGGGTTAAGAACATACCTGTCCAAAGTGTCCATTTCACAACACTTACCAAAACGTCGCTTGCATCTTAAGTGTTCTTTCATTTCACTAGAAATTTCACCCGTTGAACACATCGGAATACAACTCGGATACACAGATAATTTGCACATAAGTGCCTCATATGTAATCAAGAAATCATGTAACCCGCCCCTAAGTGAACTCGGACTCAACTCAATGAGCTCGGGCGTTCGCATCCATAAGTGAACTCGGACTCAACTCAACGAGTTCGGATGCCTAGTTACATTTCACGAACTCGAACTCAACTCAACGAGTTCGGACATTCGCATCCATAAGTGAACTCAGACTCAACTCAACGAGTTCGGATGCTCAACCATCCTAGTGACATGTCACTTGTATCCTAATCTATTCCTAAGGTTCAAACGGGCTTTTTTCCTCGATCTCACATTGCCGTCTTCCATGGAATATCGGAACCGATACTCGGTAGCAATTCATATTTATCAAGTAGTAAACATAATTTGCATATTACTCATCATTAACCACAAAGCATAATATTTCACGATAAAAAAATTAGCATATCATATAATTAACATCAATAACTTAAAAATAACAATTATGCTACATTATTTACACATGAACTTACCTCGTATGCGAAAATGACTACTTTTACCATTTCGTCCACAACTTGGTATTTTTCCATTTTAGCCCGAATTTCATTTTTCCTTGCTCTATCATTTAAAATATAGTCTAATTAGGACTCACATTATTCAAATTGACCCAAAATCATATTTTGGCAAAATTACAGTTTTGCCCCTAAACTTTTGCATATTTACACTTTTACCCCAAAGCTCGTAAATTAAACTTCAGCCTATTTTCTTATGTTTTATAACATGCTGATCATTTTTCCCTTCTATGGAAACATCAAATTCTCACTCTAACATGTAGTTATGACTATTAGGTATTTTTACCAATTAAGCCCTTTTGCTAGTTTTCGCTTAAAACCGAGTAGCACAAGTTGTCTAACATAATTTAAAACCTCATATTCTATCATAAAACACCAAAATACACAAATTTCACCTATGGGTATTTTTCCAAATATGAACCCTAGGTTGAATAATTGCTAGCATAAGCTTAATCGAGCTATCGGGACTCCAAAAACGTAAAAATCATTAAAAACGAGGCTAGAACGGACTTACAATCGAGCTTGGAAGCTTGAAAAACCCTAGCCATGGTTTCTCCTTGGTATATTCTACCATGGGGTTGAAGATGAGCAAAATTGGCTTTTAATTTTGTATTTTAATTCATTTTACCCCTAAATGACCAAAATGCCCTTACTACTAAACTTTCCAAAAATTCCATCCATGTCTAATTTTTGTCCATAGACTTAGAAATTGGTAAAATTTCTATTTAAGACCTCCTAATTAATATTTCAAAACAATTTCATACTAGAAACTTCTAGAATGCAAGTTTTACAAATTATTCGATTTAGTCCCTAATTTCAATTTAAGCACTTTATGCATAAAATTTCTTCACGAAATTTTCACACAATCATGCAATCATATCATAGACCTCAAAATAATCATAAAATAATTATTTCTATCTCGGATTTTGTGGTCACGAAACCACTATTCCAACTAGGCCCAAAATCAGGATATTACACATAATGGCCTCGGTGGACACACATTCCTGGGCATACTTGCTGAGCCTTACAAATTCGCGTTCATACTCTGCCACAGACATCTTGCCCTGCTTCAGTTGAAGGAACTCCTTCCATTTTTGATCAATAAATCGCTGACTTATGTATTTCTTTCTGAATTCTTCCTAGAAGAATTCCCAAGTAACCCTTTCTTTTGGCACCACTACTACCAAAGTCTTCCACCAGTGGTAGGCTGAATCTCTCAAAAGTGATACAACACACTTGAAGCACTCCTCGGGTGTACATGAGAGCTCATCAAATACACGGGTAGAATTTTCAAGCCAGAACTCCGCTTTCTCGGGATCATCATCGATCTTTGCTCTAAACTCTTCGGCCCCTTGTTTTCGAATCTTGTCAACTGGAGGCTTGTTCATTCTTACCAAATCTATGCCTTGAGCAGCTACAGGAACCGTCTGAGGTATGGGAGGGGTGGAGGAGGTTGAGCATTTGGGTTTGCTCGAATAAACTCAGTATACCAATTGTTCATCATTTGGAGAAAGGCATCCCAAGCCTTATCTCCCTGTCTCAATGTCTCAGGTCTACTTTCTACAGGCGCGGTCCCTTGTGCGGGAGCCGGCGCATTACTAGCAGCATCATTAGCCGCAGTTCCATCAGGATCCATTACTATATTAAAACAAAACACAGTTTAGAATAATCAGGAGTCACCACACTATCACAGTATATTTATGGCATGTATAGCTAGACTTTTACACACACTATATTAGTCTGAGAACCGACTAAACCATACCTCTGATACCACTAAATGTAACGCCCCTTACCCGTGTTCCACATCGAAATAGGGTACGAGGTATTACTAGATCATAATATATACCATTAAACGAAACCGAAATAGAAATATGTCATCCAAATAGATAATGTATCATTATAACATATTTCTTGAACAATATTAGCCAACTTCAATGGCTTATACAAAATAATTGGATTAAATAATGTAACAAATATTTTTAAACCTAGGCAATTATGACACGTAACAAAATAACGAAGCCTACTATACATGCCATAATTCAAAAGAAATGTTTAGTTCAAATACCCAAAAGTATTGATAGTGTGGCAGATCTTCAACGATCCTTAACTCCCGAGCAATGTCGGACGACACTATAAGACAAAAGAGAGAAAAGAAAGTAAGCTTATATAGCTTAGTAAGTAAGTATATAAATAATAATTAAAGAATCTAATATGTTTACACATTAACTCAAGTGTATTTACTTTTAATTTCAATATTTACTCCACTTTGATTGAGCTGTCTCTCTTGCGTCATGTTTACTAAATAAATCATAACTCGAGTTACAAAACTCAAAATTCAAATCCGTAAAATTTTCATGAAACTAGACTAATATAACCTCTTACAATTTTTTTTCTAGAATTTTTGGTCGAGCAAATTAGTATAGTTTATTAGTTAAAGTTTCCCCTATTATACAGCTCGAACTGATCTGCCTCTGTTCACTACGAGTTGATTTTTATCCCAGTACACAATTCAAATAGCCATGAAATATGTTTCATTTAAAACTAGACTCAATAAGGAATTTATAAATATAAACTATATTTCTTAATTATTTTTGTACAATATTTAATAATTTATCAAATTCAGAACAGGGGATCACATAGTCAATCTGAACAAGTCGCACACAAATATAAATATCTCAAAATATATAGTTCCTTTGATTTCTCTATTTCTTTTATATGAAAATAGACTCATTTAGATATAGTTTCATATCTTATTTAGCCTCTAATTAAATTTATACTATTTTTGGTGATTTTTCAAAATCACGTCACTGCTACTGTCCAAAACAGTATTATTACAAATTCACTCTTTCACACTTTCCTTGTATTAACCTCACTTAGCATACATATCACAATTCATTTTCACCACATTTCATACATCACAAGTATAAGTCCATGATTACAATGCCCCCGTAAAATTATCCCGTTGAACAATTCAGATCAATCCTCGATACTTGATGGTTTCAGCACACTGCCCCACTATCGTATTTCATATAATTCGGCTCTCTTGTACACAAGGTGAACACTTAGTACCACCCATGTGACCTAGCCAATTTATCTCGTAGCTCTCTTGTCTACATGGTGTCCTTCACTTGGAATCACTCATGCGACCTAGCTACATTTATCTCTCCCGTAGCTCTCTTGTCTACATGGGATACATACCGTATCACACATGTGACCTAGCTACTACATAGTATCTCGTAGCTTTCTTGTACACATGATGTGCACTCAGCACCATACATGTGACCTAGCTACGCTCCATCTATATTATTCAATCTTTCCGAATGTTCAACCGAGATTTCTCTCTCTATTACTTATTTCCATTCCTCCAATAGTCGATTTATGCTTCAAAATTAGCTAAAATACATATAATAGGCTGAAATATAAAAATGTAAATGAATTTAATATATTATTTACATACAAACTTACCTCGATGCAAAATATAGAAATTTTGCAATTTAGTCCAAAACCTTTTCCTTCCCCCGTTAGAGATCAATTCCATGCCTTTCTTAATCTATAACAACACATTTAACTCTTTTAACATTCATACCATTTATTTCAATCCAAAAATCACATTCTGGAAAAATTACATTTTTGCCCCTAACTTTTACAAAATTACGATTTTGTCCCTAGGCTCGGAAATTTAATTTCAGCCCTTATTATTATGTTTTATGACATGCTAATCATTTTTCCCTTCTATGACAACATCAAATTCTCACTCTAACACATAGTTATGAGCATAGGTATTTTTACCGATTATGCCATTTTGCTCGTTTTCGCTAAAAATCACTTAGAAAAGATCATTCTCCTAACTTCAAACATTCATATTCTGCCATCAAACATCAAAATACATGCATATCATTCATGGGTAAAATTTTAAACATAAACCCTAACTCGAAATAATGGTAGAAATATGTAGACCGAGCTACAAGGATTTCAAAAATGTAAAGAACATTAAAAATGGGGCTTGAATGCACTTACTATTGAGCTTGAAAGCTTGGGAAAAACCCTAGCTATGGAGAACATGTAAGTTTCGACCAAGCTTGAATGAAGATGAACACATTTTTGTGTTATTTTCCCATTTTATTTCATTTAATATATAAATGACCAAAATGCCCTTACTACTAAACTTTCTTAAAATTCCATCCATGTCCTAATTTTTGTCCATATAAAGTATAATGGTCTAATTCCATTTAAGGACCTCTATTTAAAACCCCCATTTCAATCAAGTACTTTATGAACTAGAACACACATTTTTTTACCTATTTCAATTTAGTCCTAAATATTAAATTAAACACCCAATCGATAAAATTTTGCAACGAAATTTTCACACAATTATGAAATCATAATATAAACACTAAAACTTAATCAAAATAATTTCTTTCAGCCTCAAATTCATGGTTTCAAAACCACTATTCCATTTTGGCCCTAAATCGGGCTGTTACAACTTTGATACGCGCATATGCTTTGTGTTAGAATGATATGTTTGGCATTATTTGCTTATAACTTTATATTGGACATATCTTGATTAAATGGTTATGATATGATTTATAAAGATGTTAAATTGATTATTTGTGTTACAATTGCTTGGTATTTGAGTCAAATGCATGAGTATGATTGTGATTGCAGAAAGTTGTGTCTCGTCTGGTAATACCTCGTAACCCATTCCGGCGATGGATACGGGTTAGGGGTGTTACACATTTTCTACCATTCAACATCAAAACACACATAGATTCATCAATGGCAAAACCCTAAACCTTAAATAGTTTTACAAAATAGTCCCTAGGTTAGTTAGATTAAGCTGCAACGATCTCAAAAACATAGAAATCAATAAAAACGGAACAAAAATGGACTTACGTGCACCAATGATAGATAGTCAAATTTGAAGCTCAAAAATGGTGTTTTCTCCTCCCTTTCATTCGGCTAGAAGAAGATGAACATGAAGCTTATTTTGTTTTATTATTTTTTACTATGTTTATTTAACAATTTACTTATTTAACCTTTAATTAAACCATTAAAATTCACTTAAACCATGTACATAAATGTCCACTAACATTAACAATGGTTTAATTGTGACATAATGATGTGATCCGGCTCGGGTTGGTGAGTCGAGTTCACTTAATTTGTAACGCCCTGATTTTCGGATTTATTCGTAGTTTTCAATATTTTGTAAAGACTTTAAAATTTTGTATTTGGATGTGAAATTAATATTTTGGGAAGGTAAATGGGCTTGTAGAAGGCCCATGTGTTGGCCAAAACCCGATTGGATTTTTGAATTTTGGACTTAAAAGGGTAGGGGGTTCTGGCTAAGTGGCCCTTAAGTAGAGTGATGGGTAAATTGCATCACAAAAAGAGCCTTAGTAAAGTGGCAAGGGTGACGCCACTAGGCTCCTAGAAAAGTGGCGTGTGGAGCATTGGGGAAGGCATGGGATCGATTCCCTGTGTTGGAAAATAGATGCATTTATTTTTAAGTGCAGGAGGAGTAAGTGTTGGAGTCCAAGTGGATTCTGCTAAAGGGGAGTTTGGATCAGTCTAAACGCTTGGATTAAGGAGTGATAAGGGGAGAGATTTAAGGGATTAGGAGAGAGGCTAGGAGTTGGCCGAATTTTGGGAATTGAAGAGGGGAAAATCGGCAGGGGGTTTTGAGGTTAGTATTTCGGCACCTAGGGTATTGAGTGGTGCCGTTCTCTTCTGCTCAGACATCACAAGGTTTTCCTTTCTCTCTTTTTTCCTCTCTAGCCGAAACTACCACTTCCCTAATTCTTCTTTTTCTATTTTTCTTCCCCAAAGCCATCCATCAAACCTGCTATTCATCAACACCTTTGCCGAAGTCGCAAAAGCCGAAATCCTGTGATCACTGCTTGTGCCAATTTCTTCAAAGCCAGGTCCTTCTATGTTCTTTTCTTTTCATTAATCTACGATTATCTTTTCTTAATCCTAGATACCTAACGGCAATTCTGCTTCAAGGTCATAGCCTCATATCGTCATCTCCTTCACCACCCAAAAGCCGAAAGTCCCTAAAAATTAGGGAGGCTGTCGATTTGAGCATAAGGCTTTAAGGGTTTGTAACTGATGTTTTCTTTCGGTGATTAGAGTCTTCTTAAGCGTTGGATCAAAAGCGTGAATCATTGGAACAATCAGATTCGGAGCTAGCTATCGATTTTGGCAAAAAGGTAAGGGTTCAAAGGCTTTTAGGAACATGGGTCGACTTTGGTTGAGCAAGTTTTGGGTTTAGTGATTACGGTTTGTAAATAAGAACTGTGCTAATCAATTGTAGGACATCGAAAGGGATCTCAGTAGCAGTCGTCGCGAATCAGGTGTGTGCCAAACACCCTTTCTTAGTTCAATTCGGCAAAAGCCGAAATGCTGAAATTTTGGCATTTCATGGGCTTGTGAGTATGCGAATGCTCTCAAAGACGTAGAGTAATTGTTAGATCTAGCACCGTAAGGTGGTAAGTAAGTTTGTGTGATGTCTTAACGTACTTCGGAAAAAGAGGGCCTCGATGGGCCAAAACTGGGCCCAATGGGCTTACGGACCAATATGGGTAAGAGATGGGCAAAGTAGCCTGTTAGTTAGATGGTGGAACCAAATTGCATAAAACTGCTAAAATTACTGAAATAGCATGTGTAGTTGTGTAAGTTACGAAATTACCCCTAAAGAGCATAATTACCGAAATACCCCTAGGTTTTTAAATGGGCTAAACTGCATGATTGATTGATATTGTATTGTACATGATATGCTTTTATTGATATCTGTTGCATGGGATTGGGGTATTGATGGAGGAAGTATTGAAAGTGGTTCATCCACGTACTGGAGGCTTTGCCTCAACTTACTGATATTTGAGCAGCGTTGGTGCAACTGTGGAGTGTAGGGCTGGGTGGGTTGAGATATTCCCCACATGGAGTGTAGGGCTGGTACAGGGCAGTGTAGCGGTTGGTGGGTTGAGTAGTCTCCCCAGTTGGGCTTGCATTCATTACTACTATTGTTACTTATGTTACTGTACTGGGCCTAAGGGTCACACTGTTATGTAAAAAGGGGCTAAGGCCTTGCTACTGTATTCTGGAAAGGGCTTCGGTCCACTGTGTACTGTTATCTGGATAGGGCTTAGGCCTAATGGGCTCGAGCTAATTTGGGCTTTGGATGGGTTTCTGTATACACTGAGTTTTCCCAAACTCACCCCTTTTTCCTTCTATCTTGCAGGTGAGCCCTAGTTGGTGGACTTGGAGCTGGGCGGGATTTGGAGTGGCCACATGTTTTATGCAAATTCGTTTTCTTTTGGTGAACTGGATTTTCCATATTTTTCGTTTATGGTTTTGGTTTTTTTTTTGTAATAAGGCCGCTAATTATTTTATGGTTTGGGTTGTTTCTTTATTTTTAATTCTATTATGATAAAACTGAACTATGATAACTAACGAAATGGATTAGCTCTAGGACGCGTTTTCAAAAACATTAAATGATTTCAAAATAACCTAAATACAAGTAAGACTTCCGCTAAGCAAACGTTTTCAAACTTAATGATTTTCTTAAGATGGACATAACCAAACGGTTTTCTCAAAATTATACGAGATGTTAGAGTGTGGCAATGGCAGTGTGCATGTCTAGGATTGGATCCGAAGGGAGCTTGGTACTTAAGCAGTTCGACAGACTCACCTCCTCTTCTTCCTGGTTTCCTACCTAGTGGACAGCTTCCATTCACTTTAACCTACTTTTAAAAGTGTCTTTTACAACACCAACTAAGTTTTCCAACTAAGTAATCCGGAATGTTTTGAACGCTTCGATGTGGCGCATCAGATTCGGTCATAATGTCTAGGCCGGGTTTGGGGTGTTATATTTAGTGGTATCAGAGCATGGTTGCAACAACTCGGCTGTGGATCGGGTCCGAAAATCTATTCAAAAAAAAAGGGGGGGTTTCTATAAGTTTTCGAAGATGTTCAAAGTTTTTCTATTGAATGAGGTTAAATCAATAGTTTTAAAATAAAAGTGTTTTCAAATGAAATCTTTTTATTTTCGGTAAACAAAAACATGAGTTTTTTATGGACTGATAAAGAAGTGGCACACAGAATCCCCGGCACCAAGTCTGTAAGTGTTCTTTTTTTGCTTTAAATATTTATATGGAACTAGACTGGAAATAATACTGTAGGTAGTACTGAGCCTTAGAGATAGTGCTATTGATAAGGTAGTATTAGGGCTACAAAACTGGGACTGTAGCTAAATTGCGATTGCGTGAAAATAACTCTGAAACTCTATCTGTTCATAAGACATTCTGTAATAAACAGTGAAACCAGTAAACTAATGTCATAAAATTCGTAATCAGATAAATCGTTATGAGTACAAGGGCTACTCGAGGAAGAGGCCGTGGTCGAGGCCGAGGTAGCACTCAAGCTGGATCTGCGTCATCTGAACACATGCCAGCTGGCGAGGTACGTCCACCACCGGTTAATGAAAATGGGCCGCATGACCAGGCCGCAAGGGATGACGCTTTGTCTCAGGCCATGTTGAGGGTTTTGGAAAGGGTGGCCGGAGCTAACATCGGGCCCATGAATAGGGGGTCCATTTCTGAACGCCTTCGGGCCAACGGAGCTGAGATTTTTAGGGGCGTATCTGGAGTGGCCCCAAATGTGGCTGAGTACTGGTTGGAAGCCACAGAGCGGATCATGGATGACCTGGACTGCTCAGTAGAATAGAAGTTGAAAGGGGCAGTGTCGTTGCTGCGGGATGAAGCATATCAGTGGTGGATTACTGTGAGAGAGGGTACCCCAGATGAGAGGGCAACATGGGAGCTGTTTAAACAGACATTTAAGGCAAAATATGTTGGAGCTAGCTATGTGGACGCACGCAGAAAGGAGTTCTTGAATCTGACTCAGGGAAATAAGACCATTGCTGAATATGAGGCAGAGTTTCTACGATTGAGTCGGTATGCTAATGGCATCGTTTCCACCAAATACGAGCGCAGCGTTCGTTTTGAGGATGGTCTCAGAGATGAGTTAAGGGTGCTCATAGCTCCACAGAGAGAACGAGATTTTGCTACACTGGTAGAGAAGGCCAAGATAGTCGAGGAGGTGAAACAAACTGAACGGAAGAATCGTGATAGGGATCAGAATCGGTTCAGGAGGGATGCTGGACCAGCGGGTGCTGCAAATCGAAATGTTAAGAGAGCTAGGATAGAGGAACCAGGTCGAGTAGTTCCGGTGAACACAGGTAGACCGCAAGCATGTGGGGATTGCGGCAGAATGCATCAAGGAGAGTGCTGAAAGCTTTCTGGGGCTTGTCTTCGTTGTGGGTCTAAGGAGCATAGGATTAAGGATTGTCCTAGGAGGGCCACTCAGGCTCAGGTAGCCGAACAAGGGGCTGTGTGACCGGCTCAACCTGTGAGGGATGGACCGCCGCTGCCAAGAGGTCGTGGACAAGGTCGCGGTGGTAATGCCCGTGGACGTGGGGCACCCGGCAGGGGTATTGGTAACGCGGATGCTCGTCAGCCAGCTTTGGTGTATGCTGCTCGTCGCCGCGAGGAGGGTGACGCACCTGATGTCATAACTGGTACGTTTTTTATATATGGTGTACCTTATATTGCTCTGATTGATGTGGGATCAACCCATTCATATGTGGCATATAACATTTCTGGGGCACTGGGTGTGCACTCCGAGGAGACTGTGTGTGGGGTGTCTGTGATAAGTCCTTTAGGTCATTTGGTTAAGGTAGAGAAACTCTTCAAGGAGGTGCCTTTGGAGATTCAAGGCGGGGTTTTCTGTGGGGATTTGATGGAGTTACGGTTTGAAGAATTCGATTTGATACTAGGGATGGATTGGTTGACCAAGCATAAGGCAACTTTGGATTGTGCAGCTAAGAGGATGGTGTTAAGGACTGTCAATGATGAAGAGGTAATGATTATTGGAGAGCGGAGGGATTACTTATCCAATGTAGTATCGGCGTTGAGGGCCGAGAAACTGATGCACAAGGGATGCAAGGCATATCTGGCCTTGGTAAGCCAAGCTGAAACTGGGGATCTGACTGTCGAAACCATCAGAACTGTTAGGGAATTCCGGGATGTTTTTCCGGAAGAGCTTCCTGGATTACCTTCGAATCGGAAAGTTGAGTTTGGAATCGATTTGTTGCCTGGAACAGCTCCAGTATCTATTGCACCCTATAGGATGGCACCGAAAGAGTTGGTGGAACTGAAGGCTCAAATTCAAGAGTTGTTAGATAGAGGCTTCATTAGGCCTAGTGTGTCTCCTTGGGGAGCACCAGTCCTGTTTGTGAAGAAAAAGGACGGAACAATGCGCATGTGCATCGATTATCGCCAATTGAACAAACTAACGATTAAGAAAAAGTATCCACTACCAAGGATTGACGATCTGTTCGATCAACTTAGGGGAGCTTCGGTATTCTCCAAAATCGATCTTCGTTCTGGATACCATCAGCTTAGGGTAAAAGAAGGGGATATTCATAAAACAGCATTTTGAACTCGATATGGACATTATGAGTTTGTGGTCATGCCGTTTGGCCTGACGAACGCACCTGCAGCTTTTATGGATCTGATGAACTGAGTATTCCAACCTTACTTGGATCGGTTCGTAGTCGTCTTTATCGACGATATCCTGGTATACTCTGAAACGGAGGCGAAGCATGATGAGCATCTCCGTATTGTGCTGCAAGTGTTAAGGGAAAAGGAGCTCTATGCGAAATTCAGCAAGTGTGAATTCTAGTTGAAGGAGGTAACCTTCCTAGGGCATGTGGTCTCTGCCGAGGGGATTAAGGTGGATCCTCGTAAAATTGAAGCAATTCTGGAATGGAAGCCACCTAGGTCAGTATCGAAAATTTGGAGTTTTCTAGGGTTAGCAGGTTACTACAGAAGGTTTGTGGAGGGTTTCTCGGTAATGGTGGCACCCTTGACAAAACTCATAAGGAAAGGAGTACCATTTGTCTGGGCTGAGAAACAGCAAAAAGCTTTTGATCGGTTGAAAAAGGTATTGACCGAAGCGCCAGTGTTGATTCAACCGGTGTTTGGGAAGGACTTTACTGTATACAGCGATGCGTCGCATGTGGGGTTAGGTTGTGTACTGATGCAAGAGGGCAAGGTGGTCGCTTATGCATCGCACAGCTTAAGGCTCATGAGGTGAATTACCCTACGCATGATTTGGAGCTAGCAGCGGTGATTTTTGCGTTAAAAATTTGGAGACACTACTTATATGGGGAAAAGTGCATCATATACACAGATCATAAGAGCCTAAAGTATTTGTTGACTCAGAAGGAGTTGAACCTTAGGCAACGAAGATGGGTGGAGTTGCTTAAAGACTACGACTGTTCGATAGAGTACCACCCAGGAAAGGCTAGTGTGGTGGCGGATGCGTTGAGTCGAAGGGTTGTTACTGATTTGAGAGCCTTGTTCGCACGATTAAGTCTGTACGACGATGGAAGCTTGTTGGCAGAACTGAAAGTAAGGCCTACTTGGACTGAGCAGATTAAGGAAAAACAGTTGAAGGACAATTCATTAGCTCTTTGGTTCCAGCAAGTTAAGAATGGTGAGAATGAGGATTTTGGGTTGAACACTGAAGGAGTTCTATGCTTTCGTGGAAGGGTTTGTATTCCAAAGGACCCTAAGTTGAGGCAGTTAATTCTAAAAGAGGCTCATGGTGGACTCTGTCCCATGCATCCTGGGGGGAATAAGCTATATCGAGACTTGCGAGAGGTGTACTGGTGGCCCGGATTAAAACGAGAGGTGACTAAATTTGTTGGGAAATGTCTGACGTGCCAGCAGGTTAAGACTGAGCACCAATTGCCTTCGGGATTACTGCAACCTATGAAAATTCCGCTATGGAAGTGGGAAAGAGTAACAATGGACTTTGTGAGTGGGTTACCTTTGACACCCACCAAGAAAGATTCGGTGTGGGTAGTTGTGGATAGGTTAACAAAATCTGCTCATTTCATACCTGTTCGTATCGACTACTCACTGCAAAGGTTGGCCAAGCTGTATGTGGCAGAGGTAGTGCGACTGCATGGGGTACCAGTGTCGATAATTTCTGATCGAGACCCTAGGTTTACATCTCGGTTTTGGTGGAAGTTGCAGGAAGCGTTGGGTACACGATTGGATTTTAGCACTGCTTTTCACCCACAGACAGATGGATAGTCAGAAAGGGTTATTCAGGTTCTGGAAGATATGTTGAGAGGTTGTATCATTGATTTTCGTGGAAGTTGGGAGGACTACTTACCATTGGCGGAGTTTGCTTACAATAACAGCTTTCAAGCAAGTATTCAGATGGCACCATATGAAGCGCTTTATGGGCGAAGATGTCGTACGCCGACGTGTTGGACAGAGTTGGGTGAATGACGAGTGCTTGGACCGAAATTGGTGGCAGACACTGAAAGCAAGGTTAGGCTGATAAGGGATCGGTTAAAGGAGGCATCCGATAGACAGAAGTCGTATGCGGATCTGAAGCGCAAAGATATTGAGTTCGCTGTTGGGGATCTGGTTTTCTTGAAGGTTTCCCCTTGGAAGAAAATTTTGAGATTTGGTAAGAAGGGTAAGTTGAGCCCACGGTTTATTGGGCCTTACCGAATTGTTAAGCGGGTTGGACCAGTGGCTTATCAGCTAGAGTTACCACTAGAACTGCATCGTATCCACAATGTTTTTCATGTATCCATGCTGAGGCGGTATCGATCTGACCCAACTCATATCATACCAGTTGCAGAAATCGAAGTACAGTCAGATTTAACCTTCGAAGAGGAACCTGTGCAAATACTTGATCGTGACGTCAAGGTGTTGAGAAGGAAATTAGTTCCACTAGTGAAAGTACTTTCGAGGAACCATGGCAAAGAAGAAGCTACTTGGGAGACTGAGGAGGCTATGCGTCAACAGTACCCTCAACTGTTCTATTAAGGTAAAATTTCGAGGTCGAAATTTCTTTAAGGAGGGTAGAGTTGTAACGCCCTGATTTTCAGATTTATTCGTAGTTTTTAATATTTTTTAAAGACTTTAAAATTTTGTATTTGGATGTGAAATTAATATTTTGAGAAGGTAAATGGGCTTGTAGAAGGCCCATGTGTTGGCCAAAACCCGATTGGATTTTTTAATTTTGGACTTAAAAGGGTAGGGGTTTTTGGCTAAGTGGCCCTTAAGTGGAGTGATGGGTAAATTGCATCACAAAAAGAGCCTTAGTAAAGTGGCAAGGGTGACGCCACTAGGCTCCTAGAAAAGTGGCATGTGGAGCATTGGGGAAGGCATGGGATCGATTCCTTGTGTTGGCAAATAGATGCATTTATTTTTAAGTGCAGGAGGGGTAAGTGTTGGAGTCCAAGTGGATTCTGCTAAAAAGGAGTTTGGATCAGTCTAAATGCTTGGATTAAGAAGTGATAAGGGCGGAGATTTAAGGGATTAGGAGAGAGGCTAGGAGTTGGCCGAATTTTGGGAATTGAAGAGGGGAAAATCGGCAGGGGGTTTTGAGGTTAGTATTTCGGCACCTAGGGTATTGAGTGGTGCCGTTCTCTTCTGCTCAGACATCACAAGGTTTTCTTTTCTCTCTTTATTCCTCTCTAGCCGAAACTACCACTTCCCCACTTCTTCTTTTTCTATTTTTCTTCCCCAAAGCCGTCCATCAAACCTGCTATTCATCAGCACCTTTGCCGAAGTCGCAAAAGCCGAAATCCTGTGATCACTACTTGTGCCGATTTCTTCAAAGCCAGGTCCTTCTATGTTCTTTTCTTTTTATTAATCTGCGATTATCTTTTCTTAATCCTAGATACCTGACGACAATTCTACTTCAAGGTCATAGCCTCATATCGTCATCTCCTTCACCACCCAAAAGCCGAAAGTACCATTGGTTTAGGGGCTTATAGCCGAAACTTCTTCAACCCCTGGATTTGGGTTTTACCATTGTTCTAAGGATAAATCTGCACCAGATTGCTTGGAAATCAAGTAGGAGTAAGGGGTAAGTACTTATCATCTCAGATCTGTTCTTATTTTACGATGTTAGGAAAAGCCGAATTCCCTAAAAATTAGGGAGGCTGTCGATTTGAGCATAAGGCTTTAAGGGTTTGTAACTGATGTTTTCTTTCGGTGATTAGAGTCTTCTTAAGCGTTGGATCAAAAGCGTGAATCATTGGAACAATCGGATTCGGAGCTAGCTATCGATTTGGCAAAAAGGTAAGGGTTCAAAGGCTTTTAGGAACATGGGTCGACTTTGGTTGAGCAAGTTTTGGGTTTAGTGATTACGGTTTGTAAATAAGAACTGTGCTAATCAATTGTAGGACATCGAAAGGGATCTCAGTAGCAGTCGTCGCGAATCAGGTGTGTGCCAAACACCCTTTCTTAGTTCAATTCGGCAAAAGCCGAAATGCTGAAATTTTGGCATTTCATGGGCTTGTGAGTATGCGAATGCTCTCAAAGACGTAGAGTAATTGTTAGATCTAGCACCGTAAGGTGGTAAGTAAGTTTGTGTGATGTCTTAACGTACTTCGGAAAAAGAGGGCCTCGATGGGCCAAAACTGGGCCCAATGGGCTTACGGACCAATATGGGTAAGAGATGGGCAAAGTAGCCTGTTAGTTAGATGGTGGAACCAAATTGCATAAAACTGCTAAAATTTCTGAAATAGCATGTGTAGTTGCGTAAGTTACGAAATTACCCCTAAAGAGCATAATTACCAAAATACCCCTAGGTTTTTAAATGGGCTAAACTGCATGATTGATTGATATTGTATTGTACATGATATGCTTTTATTGATATCTGTTGCATGGGATTGGGGTATTGATGGAGGAAGTATTGAAAGTGGTTCATCCACGTACTGGAGGCTTTGCCTCAACTTACTGATATTTGAGCAGCGTTGCTGCAACTGTGGAGTGTAGGGCTGGGTGGGTTGAGATATTCCCCACATGGAGTGTAGGGCTGGTACGGGGCAGTGTAGCGGTTGGTGGGTTGAGTAGTCTCCCCAGTTGGGCTTGCATTCATTACTACTATTGTTACTTATGTTACTGTACTGGGCCTAAGGGCCACACTGTTATGTAAAAAGGGGCTAAGGCCTTGCTACTGTATTCTGGAAAGGGCTTCGGTCCACTGTGTACTGTTATCTGGATAAGGCTTAGGCCCAATGGGCTCGAGCTGATTTGGGCTTTGGATGGGTTTCTGTATACACTGAGTTTTCCCAAACTCACCCCTTTTTCCTTCCATCCTTGCAGGTGAGCCCTAGTTGGTGGACTTGGAGCTGGGCGGGATTCGGAGTGGCCACACGTTTTCTGCAAATTCGTTTTCTTCTGGTGAACTGGATTTTCCATATTTTTCGTTTATGGTTTTGGGTTTTTTTTGTAATAAGGCCGCAAATTATTTTATGGTTTGGGTTGTTTCTTTATTATTTAATTCTATTATGATAAAACTGAACTATGATAACTAACGAAATGGATTAGCTCTAGGACGCGTTTTCAAAAACATTAAATGATTTCAAAATAACCCAAATACAAGTAAGACTTCCGCTAAGCAAATGTTTTCAAACTTAATGATTTTCTTAAGATGGACATAACCAAACGGTTTTCTCAAAATTATACGAGATGTTAAAGTGTGGCAATGGCGGTGTGCATGTCTAGGATTGGATCCGAAGGGAGCTTGGTACTTAAGCAGTCCGACAGACTCACCTCCTCTTCTTCCTGGTTTCCTACCTGGTGCACAGCTTCCATTCACTTTAACCTACTTTTAAAAGTGTCTTTTACAACACCAACTAAGTTTTCCAACTAAGTAATCCGGAATGTTTTGAACGCTTCGATGTGGCGCATCAGATCCGGTCATAACGTCTAGGCCGGGTTTAGGGTGTTACATAATTGCCCGATCGTCGTTCGAGAGAGTCGTTCGTGCTTCGGGTTTTAAGATTAGAAGTGAATGAAAAGAAATGGATAGGCGGAAGGTTTCAAAGTAGGATGGATTTAATAATAGGTTCGGTTTGGGATAACAAGAAAATAGGTTGAAAGATGGAAATGGAAAACGAGCTTAACGTCAGGAATGATTCAACACTAGGAAGTGTCACCCCGGTTCCTATATTGTTAAGATGGAATTATGGATAGCTGGATAGGTGAACGCCACACCAAAATTGGTGATAAGTTCAAACAAGATGATTGACACCACTAGCACAAGCCAGATAAGTCTTTCAAAACTTGTACGAGATATGAGAGGAAGCAACCTCACAAGAACAAATGTTCATTAACAAATTTGGCAAAAGTCCCTTTACAATGAAATGTGGAAACTATTTACAGGCTAATAAGTAGTAGCCGAATGGTCAAACTAATAACTTAAAGACTAATTAAATTTAGCTATGAATGGACTAGAATAATCTAGAACAAATCTTTAATGTGCTAGGACTAAATTCGACTGATGGGAACTCTATTGGACAGCTTCATGTGTAAGCAAAGCATCTTGGATGAATGTGTAGTCTTGGGAACTCAATAGCGTGTCTAGATTCGGCCATGGAAGGAATGAATCAATCAAAAAGTGTCTCTTGGCCGAATAGGTGCTTAGGGAAGTCATTTGGACAGCAAACAATTCATGTATTTCACCCACATACATTCGGCCACGCATGAACTAGAAGGGAGCTTGAGCCGTACATGAACATGCAATAAATGCCTTCATTCATGCATGTGTACCGTCCAAAGTGAATGTATCTTCTTAATCCACATGCATGTAATTAACCTCCCATGTACATGAACTTAATTCCCTCCAAGCATTGAACCAGGCCGTGCATGAATCTTCTCATTCGTTGAACTTTCCCGTTTATGCATCTCTTCATGAATGTACCTTCCACATTCGGCTAACCTACATGAATTAACACACAATTAATTAAAAGATAACTATTCATAAAAAATCATAATTTAAATTAATAACTAAACAATTTAAAAGCAATAATTAAATTTAGACATAATAATTATAAGTCAACTTATGAAGTAAATTCGGCTAGCTCAAAATTAGTCAAAACACTTAATGAGCTGAAATTGAGCTAGGGGTTTCGGTATGAGCTATAGCAAACTTAATTATAAACTGAATTAAAACTTAATTTATTAGAATGAAAAAGAAATGAGCTGAATTGAGCTGAATTCTAGCTCAAACGAGCTGAATCAAGCTCAAGTGAGCTGATGGGAGCTGAGTGGCGCATGGGGAGCTGAAAAGGAGCTAAGATCGAATTGCACTATGGTGCATGGAGTCTTCAAGGAGTTATCCTTAGCTCCTTCAACGTCATAGGCCTTGTTGTCATTCCAAATGCGCAACACCAAAGCTGATAAGGCGTCTTGAATTCGCTTGGTTCGAGCTCGAGTCATCGGGCCTTTTGGAAGCTCGATTAGATCTTGAATTGCATTCGAGGATGCCCTAGTCATGCTCACATCACATAAGGACCTCCACTTTAATATTCCATAACTATTAGACACCTTTAACCAATAGAACACAAGTTTTACATTTTACACGGTTTAGTCCTTTTTATCAAATAAATCACTAAAATGATAAAATTTCTTAATGAAATTTTCACACAATCATATTGTCATGCTATAAACATTAAAATAATAATAAAATAACTATTTCAACTTCAATTTTGTGGTCCCAAAAAACTATTCTGATTTGACTAAAAATAGGTTGTCACATCGTGAGTCGTATACGTCCACTATAACAGGTTGTACTACAAAGACTGATGTTGGGTATGCCACAATCTATGTAGTGGGATATGTGATATGAGAATGCGCGCGGACCAAGATCGAGTTTCCAAGTCACGGGAAACTCCTACGAAAGCTCTAAATGAACAGATCTGAAATCAAACAAAGAACGAGATTAAATCTGGAAAATTAAAATCTGGAATAAGAACCCTAAAAATCAGCAAGATCTAATCAAGGAACGAAACACTTATGAAAGAGGTTTCTTGAAACCAAGAACACGAAATTGATTCCCAAGAATGAACTCCCACAAGCCGAATCTGTCAAAGAACACCAAATCAGCAAGCAAATTAGATCGACCAGAATTTCTTGAGACAAATTAGGGTTTATGCGTCAATGAGAAAGAAAGAAATTGAAGGCATAAAACGGCTATTGAGGCTGAGAAAGCGAGGGCGATCTGCTCAATTGACCACCACGAAAGTTTCCCCTAAGTTTCCACAACCAAATTCACCCAAGAAGAATAAGTGTGCATTCGGCAAGAACCCTAGAATTTGGGGATTTAGGGCTGATTGTCGAACTCCAGCAAAAAGTGAAATTGATCAATTCTTTAAAATAAACGAGGGCTGGAAACACAAATAAAACAGCAAATAGATTAGAATTGAGATTCGACACAAGTAGAATTAAATAAAAGTAAAGAAAGAAATCGAAAACAGCAAGAATTAAAGGATAAGTCCTAAAGATCCTTGAAATCCCGAAAGATTTCACAAATCTCTTCAAACGGCTCTAATCTCCCCTCCAAAGAATATCGATGGCAAGAAGAAGGTTGAAGATGGCTCCCACAATCAAAAGATTGTTAAAACAACTTCTAAAGAAAACTCAAGAGAGAATTCTTGGAGAAAACCCCAAAGAAAATTCTGCACTCAACAAATCTGAAATTTGATAGAAAAAATAATAATAAGATGTTTTTACAAAGGGTGGCTGGCCAATGCTTATATAGGCCTCCAACAAATCCTAATCTCACAAGTAACTAATAAAAAATTAAACCTAATTAATAAAATAACAAGGTAAATTCGGCCATGCACTTATATGGGCTGTTTTGGGCTGAATTTTACATGTAATGCTCCTAAAGATTAAAAAAATTAAATTAAACAAGTAAGATGTTTACAAATTGGGCCCTTTGACATTTTGGCCTGATTTTCAACTAAGTATGAAGAAATTTCTTGATTGGGCTGGATTTTGGTTATTGGGCCTCGCCTTCAAGAATTTGGGCTCGTGATCCATCTCCTACCAAAATTGGGTCGTTGACGCTCGTAATGGAGATCCAATGCGTTTTGGCTGCAAGATTTGGTTTCTTGGACCAAGATTTCCAAGATTTGAAATCTTGATTTTCTTGATTCTTGAAATCTCTTCGAACAGCAGAATTGGGCCAAGATTCGATTTCTTGATTTTCTTGAAAACAAGAAAGTGAATCTTGATTTTCTTGTTCTCTCGTGTATGAATCTAAGGCCTTGCTAACAAGCTCTTGAATGGTCCCATTTAGTTTGGACCGCATTTGTCGGGCCTTTGATGTCGTTATTGGGCCTTGTGGCAATTTGAGCCCATCACGTTCTTGAACTTGGATTGGGCCTTTATGACTCGTATCAATATGATTGATCAAGATAGGATTTGTCCCTCCTACATAATAGGAGTAATATCTTAGGCCACTTGATGAAGTGAGACTAGAAATGCATGGCCATGCTCAAATAAGTTAATATGAGATATTACACTTATTTTTTTATTGTAGTCTACTTTAGATATCAAGAAACATGAGATTGGACTGTCCAAGTGTGACTATTCTATGACTTGTGTCCAATCGAGATATAAAGGACAAAAGGATATAAATACATGAAAATTTATCATAGAAAGGTTATGTCGAACCATGACTTCTTGTAACTTGGGTAGCGATGATGAATTGCTAGATATCACTTATTGCTTGAAACGTTAGACTTGTTCTAGTATCACTACAGATGTTACAAGAGCCTACAAGGTCACACCCTATGGTTGAAACGAATAGAATCTAAACACAGTTGGTATTAAATTTAACTGTCACGAGAATTATATTAATTATTGAATTAATTTAATTTGACAGTTAAATAATAAACACAGTATATGTATAAATTCGTTGTACAAGAATAGAGAACAAAGTTAACATAAATGTATGAATTTTATTCATAGAAAATATGTATTGTTTACCAAAATTATTAAAATACAGTGTTATAATAATTTCAGTCAAGCATAAAATATATGAAAATTAATATCTTTTTGGAAAGGATATTACATTATGATATTTTCCATATATTTTCTGGCACCAAAAAAGGGTGATTTTGGTTTTAAGATAGATATTAAAATAAAAGGGAATCATAAAAACCCTAAGGTAAGAGAGTGTTACCAACATTAACCACAAAAAGGAAAAGAAACTTTGTGATGTAAGCGACAACTAATCACATTTGTACAAGAACGAACAAGTAGGCATCCCTATTTCGAAATTAACCAGCGGCTCGCCTTGAGGACAAGTCGCTTTGAAGATGGGGGGAATGATGTAAGCACACCCGGAGCATCCTTGAATGCAAATCTAGAACTAATCGAGCTTCCAAAAGGCCCTATGACTCAAGCTCGAACCAAGAAATTTCAAGACACTTTATCAGCCTTGGTGATGCGCATTTAGGAAGAGAACAAGGCCCTAGACGTTGGAGAAGCTACGGGCACTCTTTTGAAGACCCAATGCACTCTTTTGCAAGCCGACTTTAGCTCCTCTCAAGCTCTCCCAGCTCAATTCAACTCCAATCAGCTAACTTGAGCTCGTTTTAGCTCGTTTGAGCTCGATTTTAGCTCGTTTCAGCTCATTTCTTTTCATTTACAATAAACTAAGTTTAAACTTTGTTTTTAATTAAATTTGCTACAGCTCATGCCGATTTCCCTAGCTCAAATTAGTCCAATAAGTATTTTTGATTATTTGAGCTAGCCGAATTTAATATGCTAGTTGGATTTTAATTAATATATCCGAATTTAGTTAGTGTCATTTAAGTTGTCTAGTTGCTGTTTAAATTATGATTATATGAATAATTATATTTTATTTAATTATGTTTTTATTTCTTTGTAGGTTCAGCCGAATGTGGAGGTACATTAATGGCTAGGTGCATGTACGGGTTTGTTCATTGAATGAGAAGGTTCATGCATGGTTCGGTTCAATGCTTGGAGGAATTATATTCATGTACATGGAGGATTAATTGCATGCAATGGATATGAAGAATATATCTCCTTTGGACGGCACACATGCATGTATGAATGGCATTTAATGCAAGTTCATGTATGGCTAGATTCAAGCTCCCTTCCAAGTTCCATGAATAGCCGAATGAATGTGGGAGGACCTTTGGAGTTTCTATGCACCTATTCAGCCGAGAGACACCTCTTGGGAGCTACATGCATCCCATGGCCGAACCTAGACAATCCATTTAGCTTCCAAAGCTTCACATACGTTCAAGTACTTTTGCTTATACATGAAGCTATCCCATACACTCCCATCAGCCGAATCAAGACTTAGCTAATTAATGTTTTCATTCTAGAACATTCTAGTTAGTTCATAGCCGAATATTGATTAGTCTTTAAGCTAGCTAATTTGTCCATTCGGCTACTACATGATAGTCTATAAATAGTTTGTTTATTTCATTGTAAAAGGACTTTTTCCAAATTATTGAATGAACATTGTTCTTGTGAGGTTGCTTCCTCTCATATCTCGTACAAGTTTCGAAAGACTTATCTAGTTTGTGCTAGTGGCGTCAATCGACCTTGTTTGAACTTATCACCATTCTTGGTGTGGCATTCACCTCTCTTCTATTCCATCCTTTCACCTTAACAATATAGGAACGGGGGTGACACGTGTTGAATCATTCCTGACATTAAGTTCTATATTCCATCCCCACTTTCCCAAATTTCTTTCTTTCATCACCAAAACTGAACCACCTTTCCAACCACCATCTTTGCTGCCCTTAACCGAACCTATCATTAATCTTACACCCATTTGAAGCCTTTCGCTTGTTCAAACCTATTCTTTCAGTTCTATTTTCGAGACCAAGGCACGAATGACTCTTCTCATCTACGATCGGGCAACTACGTGAATTCAACTCAATCACCCGAGCCGGATCACATCATTTGGTGTCAGAGCTTGTTAAACGAGAGGCGTCGACGTTCATATCAAGATCGAAATAGGTTCATTGTAAAAAAATTTGAATTTAAAAAAAAGATTCAAGTTGTAATTTCATCTTACTATTGTAATAGTGCTATCTTGAAGTTGTAAAAAAAAAGAAGTATGAAATTAAAAAAAAAAAAGAAAGTGAAGTGATCAAGTTCTTCTCTATTGTTTATATCATTGTTCCAATCGTCAAATATTCTTTTCATCAACTTTTAACCCCCCTTCTTTCCCAAAACGTCACACTATATCAAAAGTTTTTCTTTTAGCCTACCCGTACACCCGTACATCTTATCCCTTGTAACCATTTTGAAGCCAACCCTAAAGCACCAAGACGAGTCAAGAGAAATAAACTACGAGGTTACGAGAGTAAGTACGGGTGGTAAAAGGCTAGAGAGTGTGAGAGCATTTGAGTGTTGAAAAATCCTAAATGAGTGAAAACACGAGTGGAGTGCGCAACTATTATTTCTTTTTCGAGAGAATTAGTGAGGTTTGTGGTGAGGTTTTAAATATTATTGAAAATCAACATGGAATGAAATGTGGAGGAAAGGTAACTTATTCAGAATGTGCTAGATTTGAACTTACAAGCCTTGCTTCGTGAAGTTGAGTGGTTGTTCGATCGCAAGTTGGAGCCAATATAAGAAAGACTCGACCAAGTGGAGGGAAGAGCCTGATGAGCAAGGACCCCAATAAGTCCACCTTGGGACCGTGGCTAAAGGTAAGTTCGAGATGATGAGGTTTTTGAACCAAGTGAAGCCGAAAGTGAAGCTGGCTTGAATATTAGTGACCAGCGAAGAGGCCAACGTTATCGTGGCCAACGAGAGCGAGAAAGGCTCGATGATGACTTGAAAAGCATTAAGTTATCAATTCCCCCATTCCAAGGCCGTTCGAACCCCGAGGCATATTTAGAGTGGGAGAAAAAGATTGAACTCATTTTTGAGTGCCATAACTATTCGGAGGCTAAGAAAGTTAAGTTGGCTACCATAGAATTCACCGACTATGCTATGATTTGGTGGGACCAACTTACCTTAAATCGGAGGCGAAATGGCGAACGACCCATTAACACTTGGGCCGAAATGAAGGCTGCCATGCGCCAGAGGTTCATTCCAACACACTACCACCGAAAACTCTACCAAAAGCTCCAAAACCTTTCCCAAGGTACAAGGAGTGTCGAGGACTATTACAAAGAGATGGAAGTTGCTATGATCCGAGTGGACGTGGATGAGGATCGAGAAGCAACTATGGCTAGATTTCTGTCTAGATTTAATCACGAGATTGCCAACATCATGGAGCTACAACACTATGTGGAGATAGTTGATATAGTCCACATGGCCATCAAGGTCGAGAAAAAACTTAAGAAGAAAGGTGCTGCCCGAGGTTATTCAACCACTAATATGCCCAAATGGAACCAAGGCACAAGCAAGAGTCCTACGGTGAGCCAAACGAAAGATCCTATGGCACCAGCCAAAACTACTAAGCCTATGGTTGAAAATAGCAAAGGCAAGGCTGTTGAAAGTACCCAAAATCAGTTGAGGGACATTAAATGTTTTAAGTGCCTTGGAAGAGGGCATATTGCAAGTCAATGTCTGAATCAGAGCGCCATGGTGATTCAACCTAATGGCAATATTGAATCGAAGGAGGAAGGAGACAAAAGAGTTGAAAACGATGCCGAAAACCCTTCTGAACCGAGGAAGAATTGGAGTATCCGGTCGAAGGCGAGATGCTTGTTGTTAAGAGGAGGTTAGGTGTGCAAGGTACCAAAATCGATTCGCAACGAGAGAACCTTTTTCATACCCGTTGTTTTGTCCTAGGAAAGGTATGTAGCTTAGTAATTGATGGAGGAAGTTGTACAAATGTTGCGAGCACCCTCCTAGTTGAAAAGCTTGATCTGCTGACAAGTGTGCATCCGAGTCCTTACAAGCTACAATGGCTTAATGATGGAGTTGAGTTAAAGGTAACCAAGCAAGTTCTTGTTCCATTTTCAATTGGAAAATATGAAGATGATGTTATTTGTGATGTGGTGCCTATGCATGCGGGCCATATACTGCTTGGGAGGCCATGGCAATTCGACCGAAGAGTGAAGCACGACGGGTTCGCAAACAAATATACTTTCAATTATCATGGCTGAAATTTTACTTTGGCACCCTTGACACCAAAACAAGTTATGGAGGATCAACAACGACTGAAACAATCTTTGGAGCATATGAGTGTAATGCCCCCATGCCCGAAACCTTCGTCGGAGTCGAGCTTGAGGAGTTACCGAACATAATTTATCAAATTAAGAACTTCAAATCTTTTGTTTCTACATTCACAGCTTTCTAGCTACTCGCGTCACAGTTACAAGAAAAATCATATCCCGAGTTACGAAACTCGAAATCAAGATCTATAAATTTTCCCTAAATCTAGACTCATATATCTATTTACTAATTTTTTTCTAGAATTTTTGGTTGGGCCAATTAGTACATTTTATTAGTTAAATTCTCCCCTATTTTCGGGTTTGACTGCTCTGACATATGTGTATTACGAATCAAATATCTCTCTATAAAGAATTTAAATGACTACTAGGTTTATTTCTATTAAAACTAGACTCAATAAGGAATCTGTACATATAAATAATGACTTCTAATTATTTTTTTACAATTTATTATGAATTTTTAAAGTAAGAACAGAGGATTCAAAAATCACTCTGGCCCTGTTTCACAAGGTTTCAAATATATCATAAAGTATAATTTATATGCCTCTTTTTTTTTATCCATATGAAAATAGACTCATTAAGCTTAAATTTCATAACTTGCACATCATTTAATTACATTTATACTATTTTTAGTGATTTTTCAAATTCATGTCATTGCTGCAGCAATATTCTGTTTTAAGGCAAATTTCATCTTTTCATGAGTTGTTATGAACTAGATAACCTATTAAACTTCCATGATATCAAACATGATCTAAATTTAACCATCACCATGACTTATCAATATCAAACATTTTCTCAACCAATCATGGCCATATCATAAAATTATTTACACAAAATAAATATATTGCTATACATGCCATACTTAAGTTTTACAAGCCATTTGCCTAGATGAAAGTCCTTTGGATAGTGTGATCGAACCTTTGACCCGTCCCGATTCCCGAGCTGGCTTGTTCAAAACTACAGTAAATAAAGAGGAGGGAGTAAGCATAAATGCTTAGTAAGTTCATATGTAAATAACAAGTAACATAACAATACAAATATACCAAACAACTTTAGCATGGTATCACCAAAACATATATCATATTTCTAAACATCATTCATCATCTTACTACCTTATCGTTGTTGTATCTATTATCAACCCGAGGGTTAAGAACATACCTGTCCAAAGTGTCCATTTCACAACACTTACCAAAACGTCGCTTGCATCTTAAGTGTTCTTTCATTTCACTAGAAATTTCACCCGTTGAACACATCGGAATACAACTCGGATACACAGATAATTTGCACATAAGTGCCTCATATGTAATCAAGAAATCATGTAACCCGCCCCTAAGTGAACTCGGACTCAACTCAACGAGCTCGGGCGTTCGCATCCATAAGTGAACTCGGACTCAACTCAACGAGTTCGGATGCCTAGTTACATTTCACGAACTCAGACTCAACTCAACGAGTTCGGATGCTCAACCATCCTAGTGACATGTCACTTGTATCCTAATCTTTTCCTAAGGTTCAAACGGGCTTTTTTCCTCGATCTCACATTGCCGTCTTCCATGGAATATCGGAACCGATACTCGTAGCAATTCATATTTATCAAGTAGTAAACATAGTTTGCATATTACTCAACATTAACCACAAAGCATAATATTTCACGATAAAAAAAATCAGCATATCATATAATTAACATCAATAACTTAAAAATAACAATTATGCTACATTATTTACACATGAACTTACCTCGTATGCGAAAATGGCTACTTTTACCATTTCGTCCACAACTTGGTATTTTTCCATTTTAGCCTGAATTTTAGTTTTCCTTGCTCTATCATTTAAAATATAGTCTAATTAGGACTCACATTATTCAAATTGACCCAAAATCATATTTTGGCAAAATTACAGTTTTGCCCCTAAACTTTTGCATATTTGCACTTTTGCCCCAAAGCTCGTAAATTAAACTTCAGCCTATTTTCTTATGTTTTATGAAATGCTGATCATTTTTCCCTTCTATGGAAACATCCAATTCTCACTCTAACATGTACTTATGACTAGTAGGTATTTTTACCGATTAAGCCCTTTTGCTAGTTTTCGCTTAAAACCGAGTAGCACAAGTTGTCTAACATAATTTAAAACCTCATATTCTATCATAAAACACCAAAATACAAAAATTTCACCTATGGGTATTTTTCCAAATATGAACCCTAGGTTGAATTATTGCTAGCATAAGCTTAATCGAGCTACTGGGACTCCAAAAACGTAAAAATCATTAAAAACGAGGCTAGAACGGACTTACAATCGAGCTTGGAAGCTTGAAAAACCCTAGCCATGGTTTCTCCTTGCTATATTCGGCCATGGGGTTGAAGATGAGCAAAATTGGCTTTTAATTTTGTATTTTAATTCATTTTACCCCTAAATGACCAAAATGCCCTTGCTACTAAACTTTCCAAAAATTCCATCCATGTCCAGTTTTTGTCCATAGACTTAGAAATTGGTAAAATTTCTATTTAAGACCTCTTAATTAATATTTCAAAACAATTTCATACTAGAAACTTCTAGAATGCAAGTTTTACAAATTATTCGATTTAGTCCCTAATTTCAATTTAAGCACTTTATGCATAAAATTTCTTCATGAAATTTTCACACGATCATGCAATCATATCATAGAACTCAAAATAATCATAAAATAATTATTTCTATCTTAGATTTTTTGGTCACAAAACCACTATTCCGACTAGGCCCAAAATTAGGATATTACAATGAGAGTGGAAAAAAAAAGTGAAAATGAAAAAGAAAGAAAAGAAAATGAAAATGAAAGAAAAGAAAATGAAAGAGAAAATAAAAAGACTTATGATAAAAATAAGACCAAAATGAGAGAAAAGGAAATTCAAAAAAACATGAGTGAAGAAAAGAAAAGAGTTTTGATTAATTAAAGTTTTCTTGTTTCTAAGTCTTTTGAAGTTGACTCAAATCATATGATGCGGTTGCAATACATTCCCAAAGAGAGAAGGTTTGTAATGGTAGGAAAAGGTAAAATTAATCCTTGTTTACCTGCTCAAGGTATGGTTTCTGGAATTTCTAATACATCTTTGTCCAATTCAATTTATGAAGAAAGCAATTATGATGAAGATATGAATGTTTTGGTTGATGAACAAAAGATTCTTGGTACGCATGATATTGTTGAGTTTGATGGTTATTTGTTGTCCCAATTGCATTGTTTAAGTAAACAAAAACAAGAATTCAATCTATCTTTTCCATTGTTTGTTTATGATAGTCAATTGCAATTTTTAAACTGTTGCACGAATTCCTGTCATAGTTATTATGTTTTGCGAATACAATTTGAGATGCCCAGGCGAGTTATGGACATTATGTTCTTAAAACCCTTGTTCGTTAAGTTCTTAAGTTGCAATGACACATGTTTATTTGATAGTGAAAATGGGATATTGGTACTGTCTTGTTGTAATTGTTTTAAGCGTAAGATGACTTGCTTCTATGACCATTTGAATAAGATCGTGCTCTATAGTGATTCTCATTTGGTTGCAAGTTTTGTGACATTTATGCAGTAAGGCATGATGCGACAATTAATCACATTTGTACAAGAACGAACAAGTAGGCATCCCTATTTCGAAATTAAACAGTGGCTCGCCTTGAGGACAAGTCACTTTGAAGACGGGGGGAATGATGTAAGCACGCCTGGAGCATCGTCGAATACAAATCAAGAACTAATCGAGCTTCCAAAAGGCCCTATGACTCAAGCTCAAACCAAGCAATTTCAAGACGCTTTATCAGCCTTGGTGATGCGCATTTTGGAAGAGAACAAGGCCCTAGACGTTGGAGAAGCTATGGACACTCTTTTGAAGACCCAATGCACTCTTTTGCAAGCTGACTTTAGCTCCTCTCGAGCTCCCCCAGCTTAATTCAGCTCCAATCAGCTCACTTGAGCTCGTTTCAACTCGTCTGAGCTCGATTTTAGCTCGTTTCAGCTCATTTCTTTTCCTTTACAATAAACTAAGTTTAAACTTTGTTTTTAATTCAATTTTCTACAGCTCATGCCGATTTCCCTAGCTCAAATTAGTCCAATAGTATTTTTGATTATTTGAGCTAGCCGAATTTAATATGCTAGTTGGATTTTAACTAATATGTCTGAATTTAGTTAGTGTCACTTAAGTTGTCTAGTTGCTGTTTAAATTATGATTATATGAATAATTATATTTTATTTAATTATGTTTTTATTTCTTTGTAGGTTCAGCCGAATGTGGAGGTACATTAATGGCTAGGTGCATGTACGGGTTTGTTCATTGAATGAGAAGGTTCATGCATGGTTCGGTTCAATGCTTGGAGGAATTATATTCATGTACATGGAGGATTAATTGCATGCAATGGATATGAAGAATACATCTCCTTTGGACGGCACACATGCATGTATGAATGGCATTTAATGCAAGTTCATGTATGGCCAGATTCAAGCTCCCTTCCAAGTTCCATGAATAGCCGAATGAATGTGGGAGGACCTTTAGAGTTTCTATGCACCTATTCAGCCAAGAGACACCTCTTGGAAGCTACATGCATCCCATGCCCGAACCTAAACAATCCATTTAGCTTCCAAAGCTTCACATACATTCAAGTACTTTTGCTTATACATGAAGCTATGCCATACACTCCCATCAGCCGAATCAAGACTTAGCCAATTAATGTTTTCATTCTAGAACATTCTAGTTAGTTCATAGCTGAATTTGCTTAGTCTTTAAGCTAGCTAATTTGTCCATTCGGCTACTACATGATAGTCTATAAATAGTTTGTTTATTTCATTGTAAAAGGACTTTTTCCAAATTATTGAATGAACATTGTTCTTGTGAGGTTGCTTCCTCTCATATCTCGTACAAGTTTTGAAAGACTTATCTAGTTTGTGCTAGTGGCGTCAATCGACCTTGTTTGAACTTATCACCATTCTTGGTGTGGCGTTCACCTCTCTTCTATTCCATCCTTTCACCTTAGCAATATAGGAACTGGGGTGACACTTTTTAGTGTTGAATCATTCGTGACGTTAAGTTCTATATTCCATCCCCACTTCCCCAATTTCTTTCTTTCATCACCAAAACCGAACCACCTTTCCAACCACTATCTTTGCTGCCCTTAACCGAACCTATCATTAATCTTACACCCATTTGAAACCTTCCGCTTGTTCAAACCTATTCTTTCAATTCTATTTCCGAGACTGAGGCACAAACGACTCTTCTTGTCTACAATCGGGTAACTACGTGAATTTGACTAATCACCCGAGTCGGATCACATCACTTTGCTTTAGCGGCCACAATTTTTTTTTAGAAAACATTCTCTAAAACCTTAAGGGAGACTTTTTGTTCGTTCGTTCGCAACTGGGTGGGCTACGTAAAGGCTAGAATGATTCTATTGTGACAGGGGATTAAACTAGTAGTGGTTCCTTTGTATTTTTCAGATTTCGAAAGGTATATTTTCAAACATTTCCTTCTCAATTTGTTCCTTGTGCATGGATTCATGGTTTGGATCACCGGAATAAATTTTCCACTGCGCTACGGGGTGTTTCGGCGACCAATAGCGTACAAGTCAATTGTAATATTTATAGTTCTGATGGAACACGAATTTTTCCAAAGGGTCGAACCCAAAGGAGATGGTGATTAAGCAATAACTATCATATACAATAAAGTTTAAGTGGCTACTAATATGATTTTATAGTACGCCAATTCATAATAAAAGAATATTTCAAGAAAATTAAACAATAAAACTTTTCAAGCCAAAATTATTATAAGCCAAATAGGATTACAAGCCAAAATCAATATAAGCCACATCTCATAGATATAAACAATAAATCAATATAAGCCAATACATTTGGCTATTCACAACAACATCCATCATAGAAAAACTAAGTCCCTATACATGCCACTCACTTGAAGGCATTTAACATACACATGTCAATACTCCATGGATAATGGCTCGATAGTGTGATGCTGCCTCCGACGATCTCCAACCTCAAACTGACCTAACAAAACTAAAAGAAATGGAACGAAGGGAGTAAGCTTTACACTTAGTAAGCTCGCATGAAAATAATAAGCAATGTGATAACATGCTATTTTCATATTCTTTCTATTTATTCAAATTCCAGCTAAGCTATTTTCACGAATCATAGTCATTAAATTATTTATATCTGGAGTTACGAGACTCCAAATAAAGATCTATTAAATTTTACAGAAACTAGACTCATATTTATTGTTACCATAAAATTTTCAGAATTTTTGGTCCAGCCAATAAGTACATTTTATTATTTAAATTTACCCCTATTTTGTGGTCTGACAGTTCTGACCTCTCTTCACCACGAGCTAATTATCTCTTGGTACGGGACTCAAATAATACTCTCGTCTATTTCCCTTGAAAATAGACTCATTAATAACTTAGTCATATCAATTATAACCCATAATTATTTTTGTAAAATTTCTAGTGATTTTCCCAAGTCAGAACAGGGGATTCAGAACTCATTCTAACTCTGTCTCACGAGAATTCAAATATCTCATAATATTAAATTCTTTTTCTTGTATCGTTTCTTCTATGTGAAACTAGACTCAATAAGATTTCCTTTAATATTTAATTCAATCTTTAACTCAATTTCCACTATTTTTGGTGGATTTTCAAATTAGGACTAATGCTGCTGTCCAAATCTGTTTTGGTACAATATAATGATCACTATCATAAGATCATTTCCAACTAATCATGAACTTACCATTTCGTGGATCCCTTACTCATTTTTCACAATAGAGATTAATATAAAAGTCACTATTTCTCATGGGCATACTTAGTCATACATTCCAAGTATAAGATAATTCCCTATCACATGCACTCAATCATCAAATTAGTCTCATGACAAAACATCATAGCATTAATCTTAGTTGAGCTCAATGATTCAAGAATTTCCATTCTCATTTCTCATTTTGATCCCGTTGAATTTCTCGAGAATCTCGATGGATAACCCATTTACTGTCAAATATACAAGTGATCATTTTCAAGCACGCACTCCTGTGAACCTCACATCTTACGGCGAGATTACCAGTCTAGGCTAATCCCCCAAAATATAAACTCATAGAGTGATGTCGGGATTACCAGTCTAGGCTAAATCCCTTGTGACGACAAACACTCTCAATGAGTTTGAATCTGAATTACCAGTCTAGGCTAAATTTAGACCCTAATCGGATTACCCGTCCGGGCTAAATCCACAATGCACACATATTCTTCGGGAGGCTCGATCACTCAAGGAACACCCTTCTGGGCTAGATCCTTTCTATATTTGAGATCAACGGATTACCCATCCGAGCTAAATCTTTTTCTGCAACACATGCAGGGTCTCAAGTCATGTAAGCCATGGTTTATCCATTGAATTTCCCTTTTTACTTTAACTGAGACATTTATTCTCATCATTATTATAAACACATTTCATGGATTTTTATGCCATCATTATAACCAATTATCATACATTCATAAAACATACAATTAGACATATTAATAGTTTAATTAAAGTTATTCGAACTTACTTGTCGAAATCTCGTCAGGTATAGTCGTGTAGCAATTCATACAACCTATGTAATAGTAATTTAATATTCAATTCATGTAACAATAATTTGACATTCAATTTCACATGACACAACAAGCATTACATTTTCCATATCATACACACCATCCATCAACTTCTCTTAAACATATTAAATCATACAATTTATGCCATAACAATAGAGAATTACAATTCAAGCATGGTATTGCATTATTATTAACACACGAACTTACCTTGGACCCAGAAACGACAATTTACCATTTAGTCCATAACCTTGTATTTTCCCGATTTAAGCTCGAACCTCGATTTCCTTGATCTAACATTTCAAATATAGCTAATTTATTACTCACATTATTCAAATGGGTCCATAAATCATACTTTTATAAATTTGCATTTTGACCCCTAAACTTTCACATATTTTCACTTTTGCCCCAATGCTCGTAAAATTATTTTTATTCAATTTCCTTGCATTTCAAGCCTAGCCAAATCATTTTAATAACTATGGAAGCCCCTAATTTCCACTAAATCACCCTTTTATGACCAATTTTACAACTTTTACAAAACAATCTTTTCAGATGTTTTCATCAAAAACTGCTTAGTAAAAGTCATTTATTACACACTGAGCCTTCATATTCTACCATTAATCATCAAAATACATGCATATCATTCATTGGTAAATTTTTTAAACACAAACCCTAGCTCAAATAAATGGTAGAAATATATAGAACATGTTATCGAGACTTCAAAAATGCATAGAACTTTAAAAATAGAGCTCAGAATCACTTACTATTGAGCTTGGAAGCTTGGCCAAACCCTAACCATGGCTGCTCTTGGTACATTCGGCTGAAGCAAGAAGAAAGGGACACATTTGGGTTTTAAAATTTGTCTTTAAATTCATTTTACCCCTAAATGACCAAAATGCCCTTTTTTACTATTCTTTCAAATTTTACCCAACCAAGGCCATTTTTGTCCAACAAGTTATACAATGGTCTAATTACCATTTAAGGACCTCCCTTTTAAAATTTCATAACAATTAGACACCTCTAACATGTAGAACTCAACTTTTGCACTTTTTACAATTTAATCCTTTTGACCAAATTGAGTGCCCAAACGTCAAAATTTTCGAACGAAATTTTCACAAAATCATTTCATGAAATTGTAGACCATAAAAATATAATAAAAATAAATTTTTCTTATGTTGGATTTGTGGTCCTGAAACCACTGTTCGGACTAGGCCCTAATTTGGGATGTTACATAGACCGTGTGGTCACACAAGCTCGTGTGGCTTGGGACACACCCGTGTGGCTTGGGACACGCCCGTGTAACTCTCTAACTATGAAATCATCAACCAAATAAAGTCACACAGCCAAGGCACACGCCCATGTCCTTAGGCTATGTGGCAGATTAAATTCCAAAATCAGGTGCAGACTTCACACAGCCTGAGCACACGCCCATGTACTAAGGTCATGCCTCTCACACGGCCGAGAGACACGGCCGTGTCTCTACCAATGTGTTTACTACTGGGCATTCTGTTTGGCATTAATTAGAGTGCAAGGGACACACAGTCGGATCACACGCCCATGGGGCAAGCCGTGTTTCACACACGGTCTAGACGCACGCCTGTGCGTCTACCGGTGTGGACAACTGTAAGGCTATTTTCCAAGCCAATTGCCACACTTATTTAAACAAACCCATATATACAAATAAACAATATCTCTTAGACTTGCATGCATGCATTCCCATAACATATCATACACTCACATATCATTTATCAACATTCAATCATCCATAGCCATAGGTCATATCTTAATGAAATTGACACATACATACATAGATGAATAGATTTACAACTCCACAATCATCATGAGCCATATCTCATGGCCATACACAAAATGATTCAAATATCATTATAGGCCAACACATTTGGCTAGACCAATATAACATATAACAAAAAAACCATGTTCCTATACATGCCATACTCAAAATATTGAGACTAACTATACCCAAAAGATCCAGTCGATAGTGTGAACAAGCCTCCGATGTCCCTTGATCCCTGAGCTAGCTTAACGATACTAAAAGGAAATGGAAAAAGAGAGAGGGTAAGCATAAAGCTTAGTAAGCTTGCATGTAATTAATAAGCAATAAAAATGTGTATTTTCATACACATACATAACAAACTTCAATCATCTTGTTTTCAACAATCATAGTAGTCAAATCCTATCTCATTCAATTTACATAAGGTTCAATAGAACATCAAGATCGTAATACCTTCATTCTCATCTTATTGCAGCCTTATCATTTCATAATCTAAATAACTACAAGCTTGGTGTACATACCTATACCCTTTCAACATGATTTTTCATTGTCATTTCTTTGACATATCCTCTGCTACCCGTTGAACCACTTAGAATACTAAGGATACTCAGGATTATCATACACACAATAAGATGCCAACGCCATGTCCCAGACCTGGTCTTACATGGGATCTCACATTGATGCCATTCCCAGATATAGTCTTACACGAATTCTCATTTCGATGCCATGTCCCATACATGGTCTGTAACACCCCTAACCCGTATTTGTCACCGGACTAGGGTTAAAGGCATTACCGGAAAAATCAGAATAATTCACAAATAATTCACAAACATCATTTACTCATAATCATAAATCATTATAAAGTCCCTTACATAGGTCAACAAGACCTTAAACATACATTAGAAATGTTTCGGGACTAAACCAAGCCCATACAAAATTTTTCTAAAACTTAAACATTTTTCAAAGTTGTACAGGCAACACGCCCGTGTGAACAGGCCGTGTGCCTCACACGGCTTTAGACACGCCCGTGTGCCTAGGCCGTGTCAAAACAATGCATACATACTGACTTATCCACAAGGCCACAAGACACACCCGTGTGCCAGGCCATGTGAAAATTAGGGAGGCTACTGACTTGGGTCACACGGCCGGTCACACGCCCATGTGTCTAGCCTGTGGTCAAAGCTGATTTGGCCACACGACCTAACACACGCCCGTATGTGCGACCGTGTGGTCTGCCCAGGCTCATTTTGAAATGGCCCTCAAGAAACACATCTGAGACACACGCCCATGTCTCTACCCGTGTGGGCAAAAATAGGCATTTACAAGGCCAATTTGCCACCCATTAAGGGTCCTCCTTACAAGCATCAAAACCACAACATTTTATACCGAATTCTCAACCATTTCCCAACAAAATCATACACCATGTTAGCAATAACATTATCAACCATTTTTACACTTAATAGCCATATTAATGTATGCCAAAACATAAAACAAAATCATATCTAAACATTTGTTTCATAACCTTATTTTACATCATTCAATCACATGTTATAAACTTACCAATTTCTCAAATTTGCACATACCAAAACTTACCAAAATTGACGATTTCATTTGGTCATTCAAAACACATCATATTGATCATATTGCATCACATATTTCACACCAAGAACTCATTCATATACACAACCATAATCAAGCCAAATCACATGGCTAGATATAAACATCAGAAAACATAATCAAAGTACTTCTAGCCTATGCATGCCATACTTCAATATATACATTTTCAAAAGGTAGCAAAATATAATTGAGGTTGAATCTCGGAGGCTTACAATCCAGAATAGCCAAAATTTTGATTGGATCAACTCAGATACCTGATGCTGATACAATATGGCCCAAAAAACTGACTTCTCGTAACCAAAATTCATATTTGCTAAACTTCGCATACAGTTGCTTACCTCTCAAAGTCTGTAGCACTAATCTCAAATGTTCAACATGTTCAATTTCATCACGCGAATAAATCAATATGTCATCAATGAATATGACAACAAATCGATCTAAATACGGTTTGAAAATTCTATTCATCAAATCCATAAAGATAGCAGGTGCATTAGTTAATCCAAAAGGCATAACTAAGAACTCATAGTGAGGTTATACCTCATTCTGAATGCAGTTTTCAGAATGTCTAAGTCTTTCACTCACAACTGATAATAGCCTAATCTCAAATCTATTTTCAAAAACACAATAGCTCCTTCCAATTGATAAAATAAATCATCAATTCGGGGCAAATGGTATTCTTGATAGTCACTTTGTTCAACTGATGATAATCAATGCACATTTTCATCGTGTTATCTTTCTTTTTCACAAACAAAATAGGTGCACTCCAAGGTGAGAAACTCAAACTAGCAAACCCTCTATCGGTCAACTGTTGCAACTGAGACTTTAATTCTTTTAGTTCAATCAGAGCCATTCTATACGGAGCTATCGAAATCAGAGTAGTTCTAGGTACTAGAGTAGTTCGTGGTATTAACTCAATATCAAATTCCACTTCTCGTATCAGGGGTAATTCCGAAAGTTCTTTAGGAAACACATCAGGGAATTCACAGACAATAGGCACTGATTCAATTTTCTTTCCTGACACTTTCAAATCAATCACATAGGCAAAGTAAGCTTCTCAACATTTTTTCACAATACTCAGAGCTTTCATTGATGAAATCACAGCTGGTAACCCATTTAAATCACTGGATTCAATTCGAACTATTTCATCATTCTTGCATTTCAAATAAATAGTTTTTCGTTTGCAATTCACAATAGCATCATGCAAAGTTAACCAATCAATACCCAAAATTATATCAAACTCATCAAAAGGTAATAACATCAGATCGGCCAAAAAAAATGTCTCAAAACATTAACAAACAATTCTTATAGACTTTATCAACCAAAACACATCTGCCTAAGGGGTTCAATACTTTAATTACGAACTCAGTAGACTCTACAGACAAAGTCTTACTATTCACTAAATTCATGCATATATAAGAATGCGTTGATCCAGGATCTATCAAAGCAATCATAGAAGTATCATAAAATGTGAAAGTACCAGTTATAACATCTGGAGATGAAGCTTCTTTACGAGCTCGGATAGTGTAGGCTCTGGCAGGTGCACGAGCCTCAGGTCTAACAACAATATCTTTTGTTCCCCTCTGACTACCACTCACATTACTCATATTTCTGGGAGGTCTACCACGAGATGCATTGCCACTTGGCCTCAGATTTTGCATAATCTCTTGCTCGACAGACTCGAGGCAATCACGGATAAAATGGTCTAAAGATCCACATTTGAAGCAAGCTCGGTCATATAATCTACAATTGTCGGGATGTTTTTTACAAGAGTGTCTGCACTTAGGGCAATCAGATCAAACATTTCCAACATTGGCAACAGGTGTAGCTAGAGCTCTGAAGCTCGAATACGATCTTGCATAATCTCTACTCGAATGTCCCACATTAGCCTTTGAACGACTATAATCATCTCGAAATTTCTTTGATGCATATTGAAATGACTTTCTCGATGATCTCTTTCGCACTTCTCTAACTTCTGAATCAGCTTTTCTTTTTTATTTTCTGAGTTCTTTGGCTTTACATGCTCGTTCAACAAGCACAACGAATTTTTTGATCTCAAGAATCCTAACTAACAAATGGATATCCTCGTTCAAGCAATCCTCAAATTTCTTGTACATTATAGCTTCAGTCGAAACACATTCTTTAGCATACTGACTCAATCTCACAAATTCTCACTCGTATTCTATAACAGACATATGGCCTTGTTTAAGCTCGAGAAACTCTTTACGTTTCTGGTCGATAAATCTCTGACTGATATATTTCTTTTAGAATTCAGTTTGAAAGAAATCCCAATGACTCCCTCTCTCAGAACCACGGATATCAAGGTCTTCCACCAGTGATACGCTGTATCTCTTAGAAGTGAAACAACACATTTTATGCATTCATCCAGAGTTAAAGACAATTCATCAAACACTTGTTTAAACCTCTGTGGATGAGTACTTTGGTGCAGTCAAAGAGATACTTGTGCCTTCTCATTTGTTACCTTGAAAGGCTTTAAACTCGTGGTTTGCTTTACTCTGATCGAATTCCACATCAAATAGGAATCACGACATTGATCTCTTCTTAAGAAATCATTGGACGTTTGTCTCTTTGGCGATCTTGCTTCCATCCTTTGATTTTGAGGAGTTTGTTCTCGTTGGGTTCTTTCCTTCAATTGGTTTAATTTTTCTTGCATTAGCTCCAACTGACATTGTAACATGCGATCCATCTCTTGAATAAGGGTTTGGTATGCTAAGTCGGGCAGACCATCACCAACAATGTCCCTTTTGGGACTTCGTGACATGATGTTTTCTCACCGTAAACCTCACTAATTCTCTCAAAAGGAAAAAAGTGTTCACTCCACTCGTGTTTACACACGTGCTACCTTTTATCCTCTCTAATGCTCTCAGACACTCTCACCTTTTACCACTCTTGCTCGTTTCTCTAAGTTCTTTGGTAACTACCTTAAAGTTAAATAGCAAATCTTTGTAGAGTCAACTTCAAAAGTGATGTAGGGGTGGGAGTTTATGTTACGCTTAGGATAGGCTATAAAAAAATTAAAAATACTTGAAGTGTGGCTGAAACATTTGGTGAAAGAAAATTTTGGGGTCGGGAAAACAAACACCTTCAAGCTAGCTTCTCTCTTCTCCTTTTTTTTTATATCTATATTATTTCAAATTCTTTCTTTTTCTTGTATTTTCATGCTTGTATTGTAAATATGATATATTCTCTCTCTTTTTTATCACAAACTTTTTTGAATTTTTTTAAATCTCTACCCTGAGAATACTAGAATATCAATACTTACTCAATTTAACTAGCTCTGATACAAAATGATGCGATCTTGTACTCATTGGACTAATTGAGCTGCTTGTGCTCCAGATCGTAAAATTAAGTAGTATTTGGACTAGTATGTTGATAGGCTGATTATGAAAGTAGTTGGTTTAAAATAACAAAATGGGTGTTTTGTAGATGGGATATGGATGGAATAAGTTCAACTTAAGGTTGAAGAGTGAACCAATATTATAAATAAATATTGACCTAAATATTATGTCAACACTTAAGGTGAAAAAGATAGATAAGCCGTGGCCTGCTATCTATGTGAGATAGAAACCAAACGGTATAGATTGAACACCACACTCTTTAAAGTGACAAGTTCACAAAGGAATCAGATTGACGCCAATAGACTAGCTAGATAAGTCAATTTGAGTCACAAAAGAACAAGGAGAGCTGAACAATTCACAAATAGATTAAAATTCATCAAAGGTTCAAAAATCATTTTCAAAAGTTTACAAAACAATTACTTATAGGAAAATATAAAAGAAGATGAATGGCCAACATTCAACCATTAATGTAGCTCATGTACACAAATCATACAATAAACTGAATGATTCATGAACTCGCTTAAATGCATATAAATGGTTGTTCTCACCCCTTTGATGGTTCATGGACATTTATCCCTTGCATTAGCATGTATTTGGACATTCATGCACCTCATTGAATGATATTCATGCATGAACTTTAACTTGAAGAGTCATATTCTTCCTCCCTTTGTTGTGCATGAATTCTTACCATAGAAGAAAGCTTCAAGTGCCTTGTATGACCACCAAAAGTCTCATTCATGTCCTTGGATTGCTCGTGCACTTGTATGAAACATGCATTCTCATAAATAGATGCTTTAATGGCATGTAGGTTCATGAACTAGTTACATGCATCTTGCAAATTCATCCTCCAAGATGTGCATGCATGTTACCATTCATTGTGTCACATTAATAGCTAAATTCTTTCCCTTTGGACGTTCATGCATATAGCTCATACATGAACATGAACCAAATGGCCACATTAAGCTCTTTTTGCTCCTACTGTCTATGCACATGAATTGGTACATTAAATTTAGCAACTCTAAGTGCATGTATTTAGCTTGAGAAGAAGTTTCCTAGCAGCAGCCAATGAGAACAACATGGACAACATTAAGACAACATTTAAATGCACATTAACACAAGGTTTAAACACACTTTAATTTGGGGGAATTTTAGACACACAATTATGATGTCTGAATCAAGACACCCTTGAAAACAAGTATTAAAGATGTTTAAACTATGCCATAATTAAAGACCCATATTAATGATGTTCAGATTATGACATAATTAAAACTCATATTAATGGTGTTCAAATTATGACATGATTATATACTCAAACTATAATAACTAAAATAACAAAAATGGATAAATATCCTTATTTTCCAGCAACCAAATTAACAAACTGAAACTAAAACTTCATTTTGCACTTGGGCGCCACGTGCTTGGGCCAATTCTAATGTCGTCAAATTGCATCATAACATGATGTGGTTGTGCTCACATCATAGTGTGACATTTCTTGACAGTTTAAAATCATATTTTTCATATAGTAATGAATCCCAATCAAGCAGACTCCGATGATGTTGAAAGGAATGCACTGGCCTCAATTCGAGGGGCAGCGTCGTCTGCATCTAGACCCGTGTCTGATAGTCGAGGAGGAGAGGCTAAGGAAGCCTTCTTCCAGGTGATGAATGAATGCTTCACCAAGTTCGTACGGATGAACATGACTGTTCAACAACCTCCACCCCTTCCTATTTGTAATGCCCCCGTACCCGAGACCGTCACCGGAGTCGAGCATGAGGTTTTGACAGACTTAATTCATTAATTAAACAGCTCAAACAATTTATTTTAGAATTTCCAGACAAGCTGGCTAACTGCATAACAATCGCTAAAAAATCCATATCTCGAGTTACGCAACTCGAAATCCAAATCCAATTCCAACTCGAAATCCATATCTACTTATAATTTTTTTCTATAATTTTTGGTCGGGCCAATTAGTACAGTTTATTAGTTAAAATCTCCCCTGTTTCAAGGTTTGACTACTCTAACCCTTATGTATTATGAATTAGATATCTCCCTGTACAGAGTTTCAATGACTATGCTGTTTGTTTCTCATAAAACTAGACTCAACAAGAATTTCATACATGTAATGTAAAACTCCTAATTGTTTTTGTACAATTTATGGTGAATTTTTAAAGTTAGAACAGGGGATTCAGAGATCGCTCTGACCCTATTCCACCAAAACTTAAATATCTCACAAAACATAACTCATTTACCTGTTTCGTTTCTTCCATATGAAAATAGACTCATCAAGATTCGATTCCATAACTTATTCATCATTTGATTCAATTTCTACTATTTTTAGTGATTTTTCAAATTCATGTTACTGCTGCTGTCTGATTCTGTTTTGTGGCAAATTTTACCTTTCCAAGGATTTTCATGGTTTAGTTAAGACATAAAGCATACATGTTATCATATATAAACTTGATTAGCCATTTCAATAGCTAATCATTCTCAAACATTTCCATTCCATCCATGGCCATATCGTAAGATTATACACACAAAATGATTGGAATGCTATACATGCCATATTTCCAAAAATTTCAAGTCATTATACCGTGATTGTCCAATGATAGTGTGAGCGTGCCTCCGACCGTCCCGATCTCCAAACTGACTTGTTAAAACTACAAAGAATGAAAAGGAGGGAGTAAGCATAGATGCTTAGTAAGTCCACATGCAAATAACAAATAACTTAACAAAGCAATTATACCAACCAACATTAGCATAATATCACCAAAACATGTATCACATTTCTATTCATCATTCATCATCTTACCATATTATTGTTGTCGTATCAAGTCTCAACCAGAGGGTTGAGTACATACCTGTACAAAGTGCCCATTCCACAACACTTACCAATAAGTCACTTGCATCTTGAGTATTCTTCCATTTCATTAGAATTTTACCCGTTCAACACATCGGAATATAACTCGGATACATGGAAAGCTTGCACATAAGTGCCACATATGTAGCCAAGCTACCATGTAACCCGCCCATAAGCGAACTCGGACTCAACTCAACGAGCTCAGGCGTTCACATCCATAAGTGAACTCGGACTCAACTCAATGAGTCCGGATGCCTAGTTACATTTCACGAACTCGGACTCAACTCAACGAGTTCGGACGTTCGCATCCATAAGTGAACTCGAACTTAACTCAACGAGTTCGGATGTTCGTATCCATAAGTGAACTCGGACTCAACTCAACGAGTTCGGGTGTTCGCATCCATAAGTGAACTCGGACTCAACTCAACGAGTTCGGATGCCCAAATATCCGAATCTATTCCTAAGGTTCAACAGGACTTTCCTCATTCATACTTCTTTACCATTCTCCTTGGAATACCAATGACGATACTTCGTTAGTCTTTCACATTTTTCACATAATTCATAAAATTTTTGCATGTTGTCCAACAATGACCACAAAGCATAGAATTGCATGATAACAATCAGAATATCGTATAAATAGCATTAAATGATTTAAAATAATTAAATGATTTAAAATAACAATTATATTACAATATTTACATATGAACTTACCTCGATACAAAATGAGAATAGTCGAACCTATTCCTCGTAAACTTTATTTTTCCCCTGATCTCGACTCGAATCTCTTTTCTCTTGATCTATAATACCAAATTAATTTATTTAATACACATATTCATCAAAACAGCCCCTAGTACGAAATTTGGAAAAATTACCATTTTGCCCCTAAACTTTCACATATTTACACTTTTCCCCCAAGGCTCGTAAATTAAACCTCATCCTATTTTCTTATGTTTTATGACATGCTGATCATTTTCCCTTCTATAGCAACATCAAATTCACACTCTAACATGTACTTATGAATATTAGGTATTTTTACCGATTATGTATTTTACTCGTTTTTATGAAAAATCACTTAGCAAAAGTTGTTTAACACAATCTCAAACTTCATATTCTACCATAAAACATCAAAATTCATACATATCATCCATGGGTAAAATTTTAAATATAAACCCTAGCTCAAAATATTGGTAGAAATAGGTAAACCGAGCTACGAGGATTTGAAAAATGTAAAGAACATTAAAAACAGGTATAGAAATCACTTACAATCAAGGCTTAAAAGTGTTGAAACCCTAGCTATGGTGGAGACCAAAATTCAGCAGCAACTTATGGAGAAGATGATCATTTTTGTGTTATTTTTCCCATTTTATTTCTTTTAATATCCAAATGACCAAAATGCCCTTCCTTACTAAACTTTCAAAAATTCCATCCATGTCCAATTTTTGTCCATAAACTTAGAAATTGGTCAAATTTCTAGAATGCAAGTTTTGCAACTTATTCAATTTAGTCCCTAACTTCAAATTAAGCACTTTATGCATAAAATTTCTTCACGAAATTTTCACACAATCATGCAATCATTATCATAGACCTCAAAATAATCATAAAATAATTATTTCTATCTCAAATTTTGTGGTCCTGAAACCACTATTCTGATTAGGCCCTAATTTGGGTTATCACACTATTCCTTAATCAATTCTCATTATTCCTCATTGTACTGAACCAATCCAAAGTAGTAAGCCTCCTATTGATAAAATCTGCAAATACAGGGCTGAGGAGTTTAGGGTTACAGTTGATTATGATCTAGAGATAGCTGAGTTTTGGCTAGAGAATACAATCCGGGTATTTGATGAGTTGTCATGTATGCCATTAGAATGTGTTAAATTTGCTGTGTCTCTTTTGAAAGATGTCGTATATCAATGGTGGAACACATTAATATCTGTAGTGCCGAGAGAACGGGTCACGTTGGAATTCTTTCAGACTGAGTTCAAGAAAAAGTACATAAGTCAGCGATTTCTTGATAAAAAATGCAAGGAATTTCTAGAGTTGAAACAAGGTCATATGACCGTGACCGAGTATGAAAGAGAATTCGTAAGATTGAGTAAGTATGCCCGAGAGTGCATCTCCACTGAAGAAATTATGTGCAAACGGTTTGAGGATGGGTTGAATGAAGACATCAAGCTCTTAGTCGGGATACTTGAACTGAAAGAATTTGTAGTTTTAGTCGATAGAGCTCACAAAACTGAGGAGCTTAGTAAAGAAAAGAAAAAGGCCAAATTTAAAGCTAGGGATTCGAGGAAAAGATTTACAGGAAAGTCTCCTCAATCAACATCAAAGAAATCAAAAGAACATCACTACCGTCCTACTATTTCTTTAGGGCATTCTAGTCGAGATAGAGATGTGAGACACTCAACTCCTTTACCCTAGGCTACATTTGTAGTTAGCGTGGGTAGTGTTAGAAATGCTAGACCCGAGTGCAAACACTGTAACAGGCTACATTATGGTGAGTTTCGGGTAAAGAGTGGAACATGTTTCAAGTGTGGTTCCTCCGACCACTACCTTACAGATTGCCCTGAAAAGTCTGAGAAAGAAAAAGCTCAAACTTAAGGTTGAGCAATACAGCTACTAGAGGGAGACCGCCCTGAAACATCAAAAATATGAGTGGTAGTCGAGGTGTTATGAGAATTCTACAAAGAGATCTGAAGGACGGGCACCATCCATAGCTTATGCCATTCACGCTCGCAAATATGTGTCAGCGCCAGATGTTATCATTGGTACATTTTCTCTTTATAACACTAATGTAACTGCTTTGATAGATACCAGATCAACCCATTCATATGTATGTACAATCTTAGTGTCTGGTAATAGTTTTGTAACGGCCCGAATTTCGGGCCTAGAAGTTTTAAGTTTTGAGTGGGTGCAGTTAAGAGACTGCACATAAATATTTAGTTGTGCAAGAAAGTGACACAACTCTGTATCTGTTTAAGTGTTGGGTTCAAGCCTTGACTTGTCCAAAGTTTTTGTTTTTAATTGAATAAAACCCTTGGTTCTGGACAGTAGATTTATAAATAATTATGAGGAAAACTTGTCATAAAATGCTTGCTAGTCTAGGGGATATATGGCGTGTGGTGTTTGCCAGAGGACTGAGGTTCAAGTCCTGTAGGGCGGAAAGGAGTATTTATTTTTTTGTTGTGTCCTGCAAGAGGTTGTATGTCAGTGGTTTCTGATGCTTATGGGTGGTTGGAGTGTTTGAGGGGTGTGGGGAAGTGTGGAGCCGAATTCTAGGTGGATATTGTGGAAAAAATTATGGAAAGTGAGGGGAGAGGGAGAAGTGTGCCGAATTTGAATTGTGGCACTCTAGACTTTCGGCTTAGGTAAGTAGAAGTACTCTATTTTGGGTTTTGAGAGCATTTTAGCTCTTTTTCTTTTGTTCTCTAGAAACTAATTAGTGTTAGGTGATTAGGTTTAGGTTTCTTCTCTGCATTTTCGATTTGGGTGATTACTCCTTCTCTTCTTTGGGCCAGACTTAGCAAAAGACCATGCGGGTATCTCCACTTTTGTTTTTGCAATCTTATTCTTCCTTTTTATTCTGTGGCCGAATGTTCTCTGTCTCTCCTCCTCTCAAACTTTGACCTATTACTTCTTCTTGTCCTACCCCCTCTTCATCTTAGTTTGTTGTAGCCGAATACCCCTTTCCCTTCTCCCTCTATTCCTTCTAATTTTATTGAGTGTCCCTTTTGCATTGTTTAACCGAATACTTTCTTCTCATTCCCTCTTCTGCTTTTGATTTCTCTTAAAAAGGGAAGGGGAATCGACTTTGGTGTTCCTCTGTTCCATTGGCCGAATATTTGGTTTTCCTATTCTTCCTCTTCTGTCAACTTTCCTTCTCCTAAGCAGTGGGTTTGGTCTAGCACAAGTTGCTGTTGGTTGGTAAGTATTTTGGTAAGGGCAGAAGTTATGTCTCTAGCATTGTAAATAGTGTTGTTATTTAGTAATCTACTCAGGTTCATAACACGTGATCATGTTGCATTATTTTTGTAGCATCCAATCGTATTGAACTTGGTTTATCTACAGTTTTGTAAGACTACATTGGTTGAAGCAGTGGAAGTAAGTTACAGTAACAAGTTCATTGGGAACTATTTTTGTATTAAACATGACTAACGCTGGTCATGAATTTTTCAATTGTTTTAGGTGCAGTCCATCTCAAGAGGGGTTGCGTACCTAGAATACTAAAAGGTGTGTAACCACATTGCTATAAACGTAGATCACAAAAGCCAGAAAAGTATGATTATTGACGCTACACGAGCATACGCTCACTGGTGCGGTAATCTAAACGCACAAAACATGGGCATTGGGTTGTAGAGGCCACCATGAGCGATTTCATGGGCTTAGGCCATTTTGGGCTGAAATGGGCAGTGTGGGTTACTAAAATGGGCTCAAGCCCACACTGTTTCTGATTCTGAAATGGGCTAAGGCCCTAACTGAATATGAAAGGGCTTAGGGCCAAATTGTGTTTACTCTGATTGTTTGCATATATTGGATTACACACTGAGTTTTTGTAAACTCACCCTTCTGTTCATCTGCGCAAGTAATCCTTAGGCGGATCGATGCTGCGAGGGACTCGAAGGTGGCCACACATCAGCTTACACTTTTGAATTTATCTTTTAAATTATAAATAGTTTAATTTGGGTATTTTTATGTTACAAGGCCTCTCTGGGTTTTATTTTTAATTTGGGGATTTATATATATTTTTTGCTTTAGTACTGCCAGCAGTAGGAAAAATAGGCGAGTTTTTGAAAACACAAATGTTTTCAAAAATACCATGAATACGTAAACGGTTTTAAGAGCTACCACAAGAAAACAACGTTTTACAAGTAAACGCTAGTACGCAGCTGTTTTAAAAAGCTTCTGCTACAAACGAGATTTTGAAATTAATAACATTTTAAAGTAAATACTTTGGATAGTGACACGAGTTTTAAAATCATCTTTTAGATCATACAAAGAGGCTTAATAAAGATTAGGCTTTTCAAACGATATTACACTTTATGAAAAACACTTCAATGTGACTTCGCCAGATTCCCCCATAACGTCCAGGCAGGGTTTGGGGTGTTACAAGTTTACTTGTTGAGTCCATTAAATTTGTGGTTAAGGTATTGAACCCTTTTGGTCAGTATGTCCTAATTGATAAAGTTTACAAGAACTATCCTTTGATGACTCAGGGTTATACTTTTTTGGTCTATTTGATGCTTTTACTATTTGATGAGTTTGATGTAATTTTGGGCATGGATTGGATGGCTCTGCATGATGTGGTTGTAAACTGTAGACGAAAGATTATTGTGTTAAAATGTAAGAATGGTGAAACTCTTTGTATGAGTCCAATGACTCGAGTGGGTTACCTGTTGTGATATCAATGATGCTAGTACAAAAATATGTGAGAAAGGGTTGCAATGCCTACCTTGTGACAGCCCTAAATTGACCCTAGTCGGAAAGTGGTTTCGGGACCTCTAAACTGAGTCACCGAAGTATTTGAATATGATATTTATAGTGTAAAATATGTGAATATGAATGTGTGAAAGTTTTAAGCTTCGATTTAGTCGATTGCATGTGAATTTAGTTAATAGGACTTATGTGTGACACTTTTAAAATGTGATAGGTTAATCTATAAGGATCTATTAATGCATGTTTTAAAAATGATGGGTTTGCATGTCAAATTTCCATTTATAATAAGTAGTGGCCGGCCATGGTATGGGCTATTAATGATAATATGTATTTTTTTATTGACATTTTTAGTTACAAAATAAAATAATGGATTAAGAATAATAAAACATGAGGTGAGTGGGAGGAGAAACCAAAGTTGTTTCATCCTTGCTCCTCATTGCCGTAACTAGAAGAGAAAAAGCTTGGAGAAATTCAGCTATGGTGGTTAGCTAAATCAAGGTAAGTCCTAGGATGATTCTTGGATTTTTAGCATTTTTGTTGAGTTAGTCATTAAGTTCTTTGCTTAACCCATGACCAAATTTGAAATGGTGTGGTGTCTTGAGCATTCGGCCATGGTAGGAAATGGAAGAGATATATGGTTGTTTTCATGTTTAATGAATAAGTTACAAATGGTTGTTAATTAAGATAGTTTAAGGTATTTGTAAGTAGTTTGAATAAATGAACAATAATAATAATAAATCATCTAGTGAATTGGTGTAATTGCCGAATTTGAACTAAGAAGATATTGAGTAATGTTTGTATTTTAAGTGATAGAATAGAGTGAATGCTTGGAATGTGATATGTATGAATCATAAGTTGGATTAAAGGCTGTTATATTGCCTTATCATTTTCGGAAATGTGCTTTGTCAAAGAAATTGAGGGTTGATGTTTAAGTGAGGTAAGTATAGGTATATTCGGCTTGTAGTTTTATAAATGTGATACGAGTATTTTGTTTTGTAAATGAGTAGTAAGTATGTTAAGAATGGTTCTTGTATGTATACGTATATGCAATGATGTTTAAGTACGAATGTATTTGGATGGATGTGCTTATAAGTATAACTTGAGACAAAATGGTATTTAGTCAATACAAATAACCATATTTGTAGAATGTATTAAATATATAATCGGCCTTAACATAGATATGCATATATCTATAAAAATTGTTAATGCCTAAGTAAGATGTTGGGTTGTACATGACTAGAGAAAATATATATATATGCGTATGGTGTTTGATAGTTAACCATTAAGTCATATGTACCTCAACCTTATAATATACATGTATTATATTAAATCGCCTATTTGATTTGAAATTAAATGAATTCAATTGTTTTAAATTAAGCTCAAGAGCAAAGAGGATCTAGATCTGATAAGGGAAAGGAAAAAGTAATCGAATAGCCGTTGAAGTCGTTCGACAACATCCGAGGTAAGTCTTCGAGTAATGGAACTTAGTTTATGATTTGATTAAGTCATGACATATAAGCATAACAAATAAACGGTGATATGATGATTCTACTTGAATTATATATTGAGGTAATTGGTTCATACTTATGACGGGCAGCCGAATGCGTATAGAGATCATGTTATAAAGCAAATCAAAATCACGCCCTTTGTATGTGGCTATTGAGCCGAAAATGGTAATGGTTGATAAGTGTCTTGTGTTTGAGTTCTAGTAATGAAAATGAAATATAGATGTGTTATGATTTATTGATATATGTGCATGATTATTCGGATGATAACCAGACTAAGATCCGAAGGCATTTGTGTGAGTTACTACATCCGGGCTAAGTTCCGAAGGCATTTGTGCGAGTTACTATATCCGGGCTAAGTCCCGAAGGCATTTGTGCGAGTTACTATATCCGGGCTAAGTCCCGAAGGCATTTGTGCGAGTTGCTATATCTGGCTAAATCCCGAAGGTACTTGGGTTTGGAAATGAGTGATCTTGCTGTAATAATTTCAATTAATACGCTCATAAAATCCAAACGATAAGGTATGTTTCGTATATGCATCGGAAAGTTGATTCCTTTTAAATAGTATTCGCTCAATTGATTAACAAACTTCCGGCCTTAGTTAGGTTTGATCCCCTGTGTATGAATATACTGGTTGAAGCGTGAAGTAAGTATGATTTTGGGAATATGCGTATATGCAATTATTCATTTAGTCATATGAACACTATACTTTAGTCGTAAATAATTTCATTACCTAAACTTACTAAGCATTAAAATGCTTATTCTGTTGCTTTGATTCTCTATTTTATAGATTTTGTTCGTCAGCTATCGGACTCGGGAGTGTCAAAGTCGAAGTCGTCCACACTATCAAAGCCCTTTTGGTACTCTTTTAGTTGAACTTTGATAATGGCATGTATAGGACTGACCTTTGTTGTTAATTAAGTACCTTTTGGTAATGTATATATATTCGGATAGCCATGCGAAAATGGCTTATATATATTTTGAACATAGCATTATAATCATTTTGTATATATGGCTATTGAGTGGTGTGGAAATGCTTGGTAATGATTAGCCATTGGAATGGTTAATCATGACCATATTTGGTGCTAAGTATGTCAAATTGCTAGTTGATTCAGGGAAAACTATGAAATAGGTGAAATTTACCTTAAAATAGATGCTGACTGCAGCAGTGATGTGAGTTTGAAAAATCATTAAAGATAGTAGAAATGGAATTAAATAACTAATAAATTATGTAATCGAATCTTGATGAGTCTATTTTCATATGAAAGAAACGAAACGACCATATGAGCCGTATTTTATGAGATGTTTAAGTTTTCGTGAAATAGGGCCAGAGCGATTCTAGATCCCCTGATCTGACTTTGGAAATTCACCATAAATTAACTAGAGATAATTAGAAGTCATTCTTTATATGTACAGATTTATTTTTGAGTCTAGTTTCATTAGAAATAAACAGCATAAGTATTGAAGCCCTGTACAGGGAGATATCTAAATCGTAATGCATGAAGGTCAGAGTAGTCGAACCCTGAAACAGGGGAGATTTTAACTAATAAACTGTACTAATTGGCCCGACCAAAAATTCTAAACACAACATTGTAGATGGATATATGAGTCTAGTTTCAGGAAAAATTTACGGAATTGGGTTTCGAATTCTGGAACTCGAGATATGATTTTTAAAGTGACTATGATGCAGTTAGCCAGCTTGTCTGGAAATTTTAAAATGAACTGTGTAAGTAAATGAATTAAGTTCGTTATCACCTCGTGTTCGACTCCGAAAACGGTCTCGAGTACGGGGTGTTACAATTTTATTGGTATCAGAGCCACGGTTTAGTCGATTCTAGGACTACCGTAATAAGTTCAGGTCTAGCTATACATGCCATTATGTGTTTATTTGATAGTGTGGTGATTTCTGACAGTTAAAAATGTGCTTACTTATAGAAATGGATCCCGATCCCAACCGAACGGTAGCTGATGATCTTGAGAGTGTAGCGCCTGCTCCCACGCAAGGGACAGCGCCGGTGGACTCTCAACCTATTCCTAGTAATCAGAGGTTCCTGCTTTCCGGCCGATTTGATACATTTACCGTTTGATGAATTTGATGTTATTCTCGGTTTGGATTGGTTGACCGTGCATGATGCAGTTGTGAATTGCAAAAGTAAGACTATTGATTTGAGGTGTGCAAATAATGAGATAATCCAAGTTGAGTCTACTGTTTTGAATGGATTGCCAACAATAATATCCTCGATGTTAGCTCAAAAATATGTGAGAAAGGGGTGTGAAGCGTATCTTGCATACGTACTTGATAATAAAGAATCAAAAAAGAAACTTGAATCGGTACCAGTGGTTTGTGAATATTCGGATGTTTTTCCCGAAGAATTACCGGGGTTACCACCTGTCCGGGAGGTAGAGTTTGGCATCGAACTTGTACCTGGGACTACACCGATTTCGATAGCTCTGTATCGCATGGCACCAAAAGAATTAAATGAATTGAAAGCTCAGTTGCAAGAGTTGATGGATAGAGGTTTCGCTCGACCGAGTTTCTCACCTTGGGGTGCACCAGTATTGTTTGTGAAAAAGAAGGACGGAACCATGAGGTTGTGCATCGATTATCGTCAGCTGAATAAAGTGACAATAAAGAATAAATATCTGTTATCGCGTATTCATGATTTGTTTGATCAACTAAAGGGAGCCTCAATGTTTTCAAAGATAGATTTGAGATTGGGCTATTATCAGTTGCGAATTCGAGATTCGGATATACCCAAAACTGCTTTCAGAACGAGATACGGTCACTACAAGTTCTTAGTGATGCCGTTTGGGCTCACTAATGCCCCTGCGGTATTTATGGATTTGATGAATCGGATCTTCAGACTGTTTTTGGATCGGTTTGTAGTTGTGTTTATTGATGACATTTTGGTCTATTCAAGAGATGAAACCGAACATGCTGAGCACCTGAGATTAGTGTTGCAGATTTTACGGGATAAGCAGTTATATGCCAAGTTCTGTAAATGTGAGTTCTGGTTGAGAGAAGTTAGTTTTTTGGGTCATGTGGTATCTGCATCGGGTATTCGAGTTGATCCGAGCAAAATTTCAGCCATACTTAACTGGAAGCCTCCGAGAAATATTACTGAGGTTTGGAGCTTTTTAGGACTTGCCGGTTACTACAGACGGTTCGTAAAGGGTTTCTCGATGATAGCCACACCAATGACGAAACTACTTCAAAAAGATGTTAAGTTTGAATGGACAGAAAAATGTCAAAAAAGTTTCGATCAACTAAAAGCTTATTTGACTGAAGCTCCAGTACTAGTGCAGCCTGAATCTGGCAAAGAGTTTGTCATTTACAGCGACGCATCCTTACTTGGGTTGGGTTGTGTATTGATGCAAGAAGGTCGAGTTGTAGCTTATGTGTCGAGGCAATTGAAGCCACATGAGAAAAATTATCCAACCCATGATCTCGAATTAGCTGCCATCGTTTTCGCTTTGAAAATATGGCGACATTACTTATTTGGTGAGAGGTACCATGTATTTTCGGATCACAAAAGTCTCAAATATTTGATGACTCAAAGAGATTTGAATCTGCGACAAAGACGTTGGCTTGAGTTGTTAAAAGATTATGAGCTTGTCATTGACTATCACCCGGGAAAGGCTAATGTGGTTGCAGATGCTTTAAGTCGTAAATCACTGTTTTCTTTACGAGCGATGAATGTATAATTGTCTATTCTATCCGACAATGTGTTAGTAGCAGAATTAAAGGCCAAACCCTTATTGATTCATCAAATTCGTGAAGCTCAGAAAGTTGATGATGAATTGGTTGCAAAACGGGCTGAATGTGTTTCGAGTATGGAATCAGAGTTTCAAATTGATGATGACGATTGTTTGAGGTTCGGAAGTCGTTTGTGTGTTCCAAGAAATTCAGAACTTATTTCGATGATTCTGAGCGAAGCTCATTGTAGCTGACTGTCGATTCAACCGGGGAGTACGAAAATGTACAACGATCTGAGACGTCAGTTTTGGTGGTATGGTATGAAACAAGACATTTCCGATTTTGTTTCGAAGTGTTTAATATGTCAACAAGTGAAAGCGGAACATTAAGTGCCTACAGGTTTACTTCAGCCAATCATGATACCTGAATGGAAATGGGATCGAGTCACGATGGATTTTGTATCTGGGTTGCCAGTGTCGGCAAGTAAGAAAGATGCAATTTGGGTTGTTGTTGATAGACTGACTAAGTCGGCTCACTTTATCCCCGTACGTACGAATTTTTCATTGGATAAACTAGCTGAATTGTATGTTTCTCAAATTGTAAGGTTACACGGGGTACCTATTTCTATTGTGTCGGATAGAGATCCGAGATTCACCTCGTGATTTTGGAAGAAATTGCAAGAATCTTTGGGTACCAAGTTGCATTTTAGTACCGCTTTTCATCCACAGACTGATGGTCAATCCGAGCGGATAATTCAGATACTCGAGGATATGTTGAGATGTTGCATCCTTGAGTTTAGTGGTTCATGGGAGCAGTATTTACCTTTGATTGAATTCGCTTACAACAATAGTTTTCAATCAAGTCTTAAGATGGCACCTACGAGGCTTTGTACGGTCGTAAATGCCATACACCATTATTTTGGACCGAACTCGGTGAAAGTAAAATTTTCGGAGTTGATTTGATTAAAGATGCTGAGCAGAAAGTAAAAATAATTCGCGAAAGTCTGAAGGCAGCATCAGATCGTCAGAAGTCGTACGCGGATTTAAAACGAAGAGATATTGAGTATCAGGTGGGAGACAAAGTGTTTCTTAAAGTTTCACCTTGGAAAAAGATACTCAGATTTGGCCGTAAGGGCAAGCTGAGTCTGAGGTTCATAGGGCCGTATGAAATATCCGAACGAGTTGGTCCAGTGGCATTAGATTGATTTTACCCCCTGATCTCGAGAAGATTCACAACGTTTTTCATGTTTCGATGCTTCGACGTTACAGATCTGATCCTTCGCACATAATAAATCCCTCCGAGGTCGAAATTCAAGCCGATATGAGTTATGAAGAAGAACCGATTCGTATCCTAGCCCGTGAAATGAAAGAGTTGCGAAACAAAAGGGTTCCGTTAGTAAAGGTGTTATGGCTCAAACACGGGATCGAAGAAGCTACTTGGGAAACTGAGAACTCTATGAAAGAATGATACCCAAACCTATTTACCGGTAAGATTTTTGGGGACGAAAATTTCTTAAGTGGGGGAGAGTTGTGACAGCCCTAAATTGAACCTAGTCGGAAAGTGGTTTCGGGACCGCTAAACCGAGTCACCGAAGTATTTGAATATGATATTTATTGTGTAAAATATGTGAATATGAATGTGTGAAAGTTTTAAGCTTCGATTTAGTCGATTGCATGTGAATATAGTTAATAGGACTTATGTGTGACACTTTTGAAATGTGATAGGTTAATCTATAAGGATCTATTAATGCATGTTTTAAATATGATGGGTTTGCTTGTCAAATTTCCATTTATAATAAGTAGTGGCCGGCCATGGTATGGGCTATTAATGATAATATGTATTTTTTTATTGACATTTTTAGTTACAAAATAAAATAATGGATTAAGAATAATAAAACATGAGGTGAGTGGGAGGAGAAACCAAAGTTGTTTCATCCTTGCTCCTCATTGCCGTAACTCGAAGAGAAAAAGCTTGGAGAAATTCAGCTATGGTGGTTAGCTAAATCAAGGTAAGTTCTAGGATGATTCTTGGATTTTTAGCATTTTTGTTGAGTTAGTCATTAAGTTCTTTGCTTAACCCATGACCAAATTTGAAATGGTGTGGTGTCTTGAGCATTCGGCCATGGTAGGAAATGGAAGAGATATATGGTTGTTTTCATGTTTAATGAATAAGTTACAAATGGTTGTTAATTAAGATAGTTTAAGGTATTTGTAAGTAGTTTGAATAAATGAACAATAATAATAATAAATCATCTAGTGAATTGGTGTAATTGCCGAATTTGAACTAAGAAGTTATTGAGTAATGTTTGTATTTTAAGTGATAGAATAGAGTGAATGCTTGGAATGTGATATGTATGAATCATAAGTTGGATTAAAGGCTGTTATATTGCCTTATCATTTTCGGAAATGTGCTTTGTCAAAGAAATTGAGGGTTGATGTTTAAGTGAGGTAAGTATAGGTATATTCGGCTTGTAGTTTTATAAATGTGATACGAGTATTTTGTTTTGTAAATGAGTAGTATGTTAAGAATGGTTCTTGTATGTATACATATATGCAATGATGTTTAAGGAGGAATGTATTTGGATGGATGTGCTTATAAGTATAACTTGAGACAAAATGGTATTTAGTCAATACAAATAACCATATTTGTAGAATGTATTAAATATATAATCGGCCTTAACATAGATATGCATATATCTATAAAAATTGTTAATGCCTAAGTAAGATGTTGGGTTGTACATGACTAGAGAAAATATATATATATGCGTATGGTGTTTGATAGTTAACCATTATGTCATATGTACCTCAACCTTATAATATACATGTATTATATTAAATCGCCTATTTGATTTGAAATTAAATGAATTCAATTGTTTTAAATTAAGCTCTAGAGCAAAGAGGATCTAGATTTGATAAGGGAAAGGAAAAAGTAATCGAATAGCTGTTGAAGTCGTTCGACAACATCCGAGGTAAGTCTTCGAGTAATGGAACTTAGTTTATGATTTGATTAAGTCATGACATATAAGCATAACAAATAAACGGTGATATGATGATTCTACTTGAATTATATATTGAGGTAATTGGTTCATACTTATGACGGGCAGCCAAATGCGTATAGAGATCATGTTATAAAGCAAATCAAAATGATGCCCTTTGTATGTGGCTATTGAGCCGAAATGGTAATGGTTGATAAGTGTCTTGTGTTTGAGTTCTAGTAATGAAAATGAAATATAGATGTGTTATGATTTATTGATATATGTGCATGATTATTCGGATGATAACGGACTAAGATCCGAAGGCATTTGTGCGAGTTACTATATCCGGGCTAAGTTCCGAAGGCATTTGTGCGAGTTACTATATCCGGGCTAAGTCCCGAAGGCATTTGTGCGAGTTACTATATCCGGGCTAAGTCCCGAAGGCATTTGTGCGAGTTGCTATATCCGGCTAAATCCCGAAGGTACTTGGGTTTGGAAATGAGTGATCTTGCTGTAATAATTTCAATTAATACGCTCATAAAATTCAAACGATAAGGTATGTTTCATATATGCATCGGAAAGTTGATTCCTTTTAAATAGTATTCGCTCAATTGATTAACAAACTTCCGGCCTTAGTTAGGTTTGATCCCCTGTGTATGAATATACTGGTTGAAGCGTGAAGTAAGTATGATTTTGGGAATATGCGTATATGCAAATATTCATTTAGTCATATGAACACTATACTTTAGTCGTAAATAATTTCATTACCTAAACTTACTAAGCATTAAAATGCTTATTCTGTTGCTTTGATTCTCTATTTTATAGATTTTGTTCGTCAGCTATCGGACTTGGGAGTGTCAAAGTCGAAGTCGTCCACACTATCAAAGCCCTTTTGGTACTCTTTTAGTTGAACTTTGATAATGGCATGTATAGGACTGACCTTTGTTGTTAATTAAGTACCTTTTGGTAATGTATATATATTTGGATAGCCATGCGAAAATGGCTTATATATATTTTGAACATAGCATTATAATCATTTTGTATATATGGCTATTGAGTGGTGTGGAAATGCTTGGTAATGATTAGCCATTGGAATGGTTAATCATGACCATATTTGGTGCTAAGTATGTCAAATTGCTAGTTGATTCAGGGAAAACTATGAAATAGGTGAAATTTACCTTAAAATAGATGCTAACAGCAGCAGTGATGTGAGTTTGAAAAATCACTAAAAATAGTATAAATGGAATTAAATAATGAATAAATTATTTAATCGAATCTTGATGAGTCTATTTTCATATGAAAGAAACGAAACGACCATATGAGCCGTATTTTATGAGATGTTTAAGTTTTCGTGAAATAGGGCCAGAGCGATTTTGGATCCCCTGATCTGACTTTGGAAATTCACCATAAATTAACCAGAGATAATTAGGAGTCATTATTTATATGTACAGATTCCTTTTTGAGTCTAAATTCATTAGAAATAAACGGCATAAGTATTGAAGCCCTGTACAGGGAGATATCTAAATCGTAATGTATGAAGGTCAGAGTAGTCAAACCCTGAAACAGGGGAGACTTTAACTACTAAACTGTACTAATTGGCCTGACAAAAAATTCTAAAAACAACATTGTTGATGGATATATGAGTCTAGTTTCAGGAAAAATTTACGGAATCGGGTTTCTAATTCTGGAACTCGAGATATCATTTTTAAAGTGACTGTGATGCAGTTAGCCAGCTTGTCTGGAAATTTTAAAATGAACTATGTAAGTAAATGAATTAAGTTCGTTAACACCTCGTGTTCGACTCCGGCAATGGTCTCGGGTACGGGGTGTTACATACCTTGTGTACATAATTGATACAAAAGCGTCTGAATCGAAGATTGAATTAGTACTAGTGGTTAGTGATTATTCAAATGTGTTTCCAGAAGAATTACCCTAATTGCCACCGATTAAAGAAATCGAATTTGCTATTAAGTTAGTACTGAGAACATCACTGATGTCGATAGCTCCATATAGAATGGCTTCGACTGAGTTGAAGGAGTTGAAAACTCAATTGCAAGAATTAATAGATAGAGGTTTTGCACAATCTAGTTTTTCACCTTAGGGTGCACCTTTGTTTGTAAAGAAGAAAGATAGATCAATGAGACTGTGTATCAACTATTGATAGCTTAACAAGGTTACGATTAAGAATAAGTATCCTTTGCCAAGAATTGATTATTTGTTAGATTAGTTGAAAGGAGCAACAATATTTTCAAAGATTGATTTGCGATTTGGTTATTATCAATTGCAGGTTAAAGATTTGGATGTACCAAAAACTGCATTCAGGACCGGTACAGGCATTAATATCATCCAAATGATGTTCATCTATGTCCACTTATAAGTCAGGCAGTTACACAGCATAGCACACGGCTTAGCACACGGACATGTGAGGCCATTTCGAGAGTTACACAACCTGGCACATGGGCATGTTGCTTGGCCGTGTGACCCAAGTTAAAGTGCTACATAGCTACGGACACGGGCTAAGACACGGTCGTGTGTTCCTACTTCGAATGTCCATATGGCCTAAGACAAGGCCGTGTGTCCCAACCGTGCGGTCACACGGCCTAGCCATATGGCTGTGTGATTGACACGAGCTCGCCTCTACTTGAGTTGAGTCATATGTAGATTGCCCGATCGTCTACGAGAAGGTGTTGATTAGGATGGATTAGAGAAGTGATTTCAGGTTTGAGTGAGACTTGGATGTCAAAGTTGAGGTTCAAGAAGGTGATTAGGCTTAGGAAAGAAGGAAGTTAGGATAGTTGGTGGGTTGTTTATGGTTCAGGAAAGAAAACGAAATTCGGTTGATTTGGAATATTTGGGAAATGGACGAATTATGGTATGGTAGGTCTTAAGAACAAGTTGAATCGATATTAGCAAATATTGACCCGAGACTTATGGGTTCTTAAGAAAGGATGGTTGAAACGAAATGGACCTCGACCCACTATCTAGGCAGATAGGAACCTCGGTATAAAGGGGTTTTGAACGCCACACTAAAATTAGTGATAAGTTCGATTTCGTGAAAGAATTAGGTTGACGCCACTACTAGGTAGATAAGCCAACAAAAATCTTAAACGAGACTTAGAGAAGAAATTCTTACAAAAACAAAAGTTCGGCTACATAAAATTTGGCCAAAAGTTCCTTTCAAAATGTTTTAAACAACTATTTATAGGCAAAATGATAAGCAAGCCGAATGGTCACTCTTGGCAGCTCATTGGACATTTAGAATTGGCTAGAACATGCTAGTATAGGCCTTGGAAATTTCCTTGGAGCTTTCTTAACAGCTGAAGGGATAGATGTGCTCAAATGGCCCTTGGTATGTTCGGCCAAGTGCATGCTTGTAGCTGGACGGTCAAAGGGGCTTTTAAGTCAGCTTGGAAGACTTCAAAGGCCAGCTCCATTCAGCTGAATACTTAGTGAAGAAGCTGTCCATTGCAATGCTCAAGGCGTCACCTAGAATAGAGGAAAAGGCTACTACTGAATTTAATCCTCCTTAACTATTGCTATTCATGAAAAGTCAGCTGGAAAGTGAAGTTAATTCAGCCTTTCCCTAGGCCGATCCATGCATGTGTTCTGCTGCAAATTTAAACCACACTAGAACACATTAAATTCAGCCACCAGTAGCTTCATTTAATCCGTCAACTAGCAGCCCAGCAGCTCATTAAATTTGTCAACCAGCATGCTCTCCTTGTTATTTCCGTCCCATGCTTTACATTTACTACAAAATAAGACAACAATTTAATGAGTTAAGACACATTAAAATCGACAGCAACTAAAACCAATGTAATTTATGTCATGCGGCTGGACAAATTAAATTAGCAGCAACTAATTTTTTCCAAATCAGATATATTAAAATTATGTCCTAAACCAGACATATTAAACACCTATATTAATGCTAAACATATGTAATACATTAAATTAAAATGTCCAAATTTAAGTAGTTATTTATTTGAAACAAAAATTAACTAATTAACTAACAGTACTAAATGAATTTATTTCAGCATAAAAGATGCATAAAAATAAATAAATTAAAATCAGCTCAACGAGCTAGCTTTGTATCAAATTGAACTCCTTTGAGCTGAAACGAGCCAAGTCAGCTTGTAGGACGTTGCAACATGAGCTTGTTGAGTTGTTCACTTGCTGCTCGAATTGAGCTGGACGGAACTCATGGCTGGAAACAAGCTAGGATCAGCTTGCCAACAATGCAATGCTCGGCTCGGTAAGCATTTGTGGGACGGGTTCATATTAGTGATCCTGCAGTGTGAAAAATTCTATCTTTTCCGTGAAATTCTAAATGTTTTTGGTTTAGTCCCGAATTGTTTCTAAAGTGTTTTTAAGGCCTCGAGGGCTCAAATAAGGAACATTATGCATGAGTTTGATTGAATTATCTCATGATTTATGAAATGTTGAAATTGAATGTTATAAGTTACGATTTTGCGGTAATGCTCTCAAACCCTATTCTAGTGATGAATACGGGTTAGGGTGTTACATTTAGTGGTATCAGTGCTATAGTTTAGTCGATTCTTGGACTGGACGTAGTGTGTACAAGTCTAGAAATACATGCCATTATATAACCTGTGATAGTGTGATAACTCCTGACTTGTTTGAATATTATGCTTTCATATAGAAATGACATCCAACTGAGCCGACTACAATGAAGTTGAAAGTAACGAGAAAGCCTCTATTCACAGAGGAGTGACGAGTGGCACTAGGCCCTTATCTGAAGGCCAAAGATGAGAGGGTAAGGGAGCTTTTTTCCATATGATGAATGACTGGTATACTGTGTTTGTACGAACGAACTCGGTGGCTTAACAACCTTCACCCTCACCTATTCCCCAACCAACTCCTGTAGTTCCTCAGAGTTTGGAACCAATGAGAATTAGTAAGCTGCCAGTTGAAAAAATTCGTAAATATGGGGCTGAAGAATTTAAAGCTACAGTTGAAGATGATCCAGGGAGAGCTAAGTTATTGTTAGAGAACACGATTAGGGTTTTTGATGAATTGTCTTGTACACCGGTAGAATATGTAAAATGTGTCATTTCTCTATTGAAGGATTCAGTTCACCAGTGGTGGAGCACTTTGGTATCAGTGGTACCGAGAGAGCGAGTTGACCGGGGATTTTTCCAAACCGAGTTTCGAAAGAAGTACATAAGTCAGAGATTCCTTGATAAGAAACACAAAGAGATTTTTGAGCCTAAACAGGGCCGAATGACAGTGTCTGAGTATGAGAGGGAATTTGTTCGACTGAGTAAGTATGCCGGGGAATGTATACCAACCGAAGTTGCTATGTACAAACGGTTTGAAGACGAGTTAAATGAAGACATAGAGTTATTAGTCAGGATACTTGAATTGAAAGAATTTGTTGTTATAGTTGATCGAGCGCATAAAGCCGAAGAGCTTACCAAAGAAAAGAGAAAAGCTGATTATGAAATGAGAGATTTGACAAATATATCAAGGGAAAATCATAGTAGTATCATAACCGTTCATTAGCTTCAGTTTGCTATTCCAGTAGGGATAGAGGTAAACAACATGAGAGTTCAAAAGCTCAAGCTATGTCCGTAGAGAGTGTAGGTAGCTTTAAAGTCAATCAGTTCAATTATCAACAATGTGGACGTCGACATTTCGGTGCGTGTAAGATGAAAGACGGGGCGTGTTTCAGGTGTGGTTCATATGAACATTTTATTTGAGATTGCCCAGAAAAACCCAAAAAAGAAAAAGCTTAGACTGTTCGACCGAGTAACATAGCTGTGAGAGGGAGACCGCCAAGAAACCCTGGAAATATGGGTAATAGCTGCAGTGGGACTAAGGACTCTGTTGTGAGATCTGAGGCGCGAGAACCAGCTAGAGCATATGCGATCATGCATATGAGATCTGTTGAGTCCATTGAATTTGTGGTTGAAGTAACGAACCCCTTAGGTCAGTATGTACTAGCTGATAAAGTTTGTAAGATGTGACAGCCCAAAATTGACCCTAGTCGGAAAGTGGTTTCGGGACCACAAAACCGAGTCATAAAAATAATTAACCATTATATTTGATGCTTATTATATGTATATAGGCATGTCTGAAAATTTCATGTTTGAATTTTGTTAATTGTAAGTGAATTTTGCTAAATAGGACTTGTGTGAGAAAATTTGGAAATGTGCTAGGCAAATGTTAAAGTGGCCTATTGATGCATGTTAGAAAATGTTGTCCTTGCATGTCAAAATACCCAAAAGATGAACTAGTGGCCGGCCATGCTATGGGATTAACCATATTATAAACACTTTGTGTTAATGTGGTATGTAGGAAACAATAAAATAAAAAAAAAGTTAGTAATAAAGAAAGGGAAAAAGGAAAATGATGAAAAAAAAAGAAAAAAAAGTTATCATGTTGCTCAAGTTGGCCGAATAGAGGAAAGAAAGGAAGGGAAAAAGCTTGGAGAAAATCGGCTATTGTGGTTCACTAGATTAAGGTATGTTTAGTGTTGCTTTGAAAGTTCATACATCCCTTGGATATTAGTCTAAATTCTAACTATCTTATGGATGGATTTGGGGTTATTAGAGAGTTAGTATTCGACTAAGAGGCTTCAAAAGTTTTAGTTGAAGCCTTGATACCATTAGCATGTTAGCTATATGGATGTGTTATGATGCTTGAGGTGTTAGATAAATTTGAACTCATCACCAAGTTCTTTAAGCAACCCAAGTTGAAAGTTTCGATATTGAGGTATCTTGAGCATTCAGCCATGGTAGGAGGTAGAAGAGAAATATGGTTGTTGTTAGATGAAGTAGAGTCTAACAAATGAGCTCATATGTGCATTAGTTGCTAGATGGAGAAGAATCGGCTAGCAAGTGGTGTGCTAAGGCCGAATATAATTTTGAACATTAGTGAGTAATGTATGTGTTTTGAAATTGATGGAATGGAGAGTATGCTTAAATTGTATTATGAACAATTATATGTTAAATCAAGGTTTGCTAAGCTAGCTATTAAGGTGAAGTGCAAATGTTAGTATTTGATTACTAGTGTATATATATGTGTATTAGCCGAGTTTTGAACTTGAACCAAAATGGTATTTAGTCAATACAAGTGACCATATTTGTAGATTGTATTAAGTATACAATCGGCCTCAACATAGACATGCATATTCGGCCACATGAATGAGTACATAGGTTGATGTGTATGTCCGACCATAGGTAAGCATATTGATGGCTTTATCTCGACTTAGAAAATTCGGCTAAGGAGAATATTGGCTAATATGTTGAATTTGATTCGTGATTTCATACATATATGACTCTAATGCCTAATATATAAGGTCTAAGTACCTTGAATTCCTCTTTGATGTTCAAAATGATTAAATCAATTTATTTGTTGATATTAAGCTCAAGAGCAAAGGGGAACTAAATCCGATAAAGAAAAGGAAAGGGGTGATCGAATAGCCGTTGAAATCGTTCAACAGCATCCGAGGTAAGTTTTAAGTGATTAAACATTGAGTAAATTAAGTCATAATAGGACATAATGAGTTGATTTAATAAGATATGATGTGGCCATGATATGTCTTAAACTCAAATGGTAAGTTCATAAGTGTTTGGACTTGGAAATTTAAGAGCAAATTGTAATAATTTGCTTAGGACAGCAGCAGTAACATGATTTTAGAAAATCACTATAAATTGTTGGTGAGGAATTATAGACTGAATAAAATATGTAACCAAAGCTTAATTAGTCTAGTTTCTTATAAAATAGACCGTGTAAGCAAAGAAACTTCCTATAAAGAGATATTTAAAGTTGTGTGAGACAGTGTCAGAATGACTCTGAAATCCCCTGTTCTATTTTTAGAAAATCATTATAATTTGTACAAAAATGTTTATAAGATAAAATTTATGTTCTTAGACTCCTTAATGAGTCTAGTTTCAAATGAAATCAAATAGAACATATTTTGAATTCTTTACAATGAGAAATTTGATTCGTAGTGAAGAATGGTCAGGTTAGTCAAACAGTGAAACAGGGGAAACTTTAAGAAAAATCTGGTATTGATTGGCCAAACCTAAAATTCTGAAAATTTTATGGTTGGAAGATATATGAGTCTATATTCAGGGAAAATTAATGGCAATTGATTTTGAGTTTAGTAGCTCTAGTTATAAATAATTTAGTGACTATTGCTCAGGAAAACAGCTTGTGGTGAATATGTGAATTTGTTGTAAACATTGATGAAACTATTTGAGGTTCTTATAAGCTATGGCTGAAATTGATGTACAAGATAAATATATATATATGTGTGGTGAAGCCGAATGGCTAATGTGAAGTATATGTGCGATATGTGTATGCGGTAAAGCCGAATGGCGAATGTGAAATATATGTGTGATATGTATATGTGGTAAAGCCGAATGGCGAATGTGAAATATGTATGAGATATGTATATGTGGTAAAGCCGAATGGCTAATGTGAAATATATATGAGATATGTATATGTGGTAAAGCCGAATGGCGAATGTGAAATATGTATGAGATAGGTATATGTGGTAAAGCCGAATGGCTAATGTGAATGTAGTAACATGTGATTAAATGTACATGAAACTTGGAAATGTATTCCGGGTAAGACCCGATGACTACGTGTGGAGATTTTGTCCGGGTAAGACCCGATGACTACGTGCAGAGATTTTGTCCGGGTAAGACCCGATAACTACGTGTGGGGACTATTCGAGCTAAAGGTTTCGCTGAAGATTCGAGTAAAGCATAGGATTATACGACTTCACAGTATCAACTGGTAATAAATACGTTCAATGCGTTAAGTTGGTCAGGTATGTATTTTGAGATTATATTTAAGCGTGATTTGGACTAAATCAGAAGGTCGTTATGTGATGCATATGTGAGTAAAGCAATAAGACTGTTCTATGATTATTGTGCGTTTGGTCAATGTGGAAAGTTAGGCGAAAATATGTAATGTGCCTATGTTTATAAGAGATCACTATCAGGTGAGAATTTATCTGCCTATTATATATGATGAGATGGGCATATTCGGTAAAGGGATGGTATGCCCGACAGAAGAGTGAAATAAAAATACGAACGACTAGGTTATAATTTGATTGTTATCTGTTGACACTGCTCAAAACTTACTAAGCATTCAATGCTTATTTCGTTTCTTTGATTCTCTTTTTTATAGATTTTGGTTCGTCAGCTATCGGACTCGGGATTGTCGAAGTCGAAGTCGTCCACACTATCAAAGCCCCTTTTCGTACACTTTTTGTTGAACTTTGAAATGGCATGTATAGGACTACCCTTTTTGTTGTTGGTCATGTACCCTTGGGTTTTGTATAAATTCGGATAGCCATACGAAAATGGCTTATATACACTTTGAGCATAGTATTATAATCGTTTTGTATGTTGTTTATTAAGAGGTATGGAAATGTTTGGAAACGATTAGCCATTGGAATGGTTAATCATGATCATATTTTGTGCTATATATGCTAAAGGGCTAGTTGAATCATGGAAACTATGAAATAGGTAAAGTCTACCTTAAAGGCAGATGCTGACGGCAACAGTGGTGTAAATTTGAAAAATCACTAAAATTAGTAGGAATGAAATTAAATAGTGAATAAATTATTTAATATAACCTTGATGAATCTACTTTCATATGGAAGAAACGGAACGACCATATGAGTCATATGTTAATAGATATTTAAGTTTTTGTGAAACAGGGCCAGAACGGTTTCTGGATTCCCTGTTCTAACTTTGGAAATTCATTATAAATTAACCAGAGATAATTAGAAGTCATTCCATATATTTACAGATTCCTTTTCGAGTCTAGTTTCTATAGAAACAAACGGCATCAGTATTGAAGCCTTGTACAGGGAGATATCCAAGTCGTAGTGCGTGAAGGTCAGAGTAGTCGAACCCTGAAATAGGGGAGACTTTAACTAATAAACTGTACTAATTGGTTTGACCAAAAATTCTAGAAAAAAATTTTTAGATGAACATATGAGTCTAGTTTCAAGAAAAATTTACGGAACTGGTTTTCAAGTTTTGGAACTCGAGATATGATTTTTAAGGTGACAGTGACGCAGTTAGCCAGCTCGTCTGGAAATTCAAAATGGACTGTGCAAATAAGTGATTTAAGTCTGCAAACCCCTCGTGTCCGACTCCGGCAACGGTCTCGGGTACGGGGTGTTACATAAGAACTGTCCTCTTATGATTTGGGGTTGTAAATTTTCGGTCAATTTGATGAGTTTTACATGATTTTGGGTATGGATTGGTTGACTTTGCATGAAGCTATTGTGAACTGTGGATGAAAGCTTATTATGTTAAAGTGTCAGAACGGTGAAAAGCTTCAGATTAAGTCAAATAGACTAGATAGTATGTCGAATGTTATTTCAGCTAAGGTTGTAATGCATATCTTGCATACATATTTGATTCTAGAGTTTTTGAATTGAAGCTAGAATTGGTTCCAGTGGTATGTGAGTATCTAGATGTGTTTCTAGAGGAGTTACCCAGGTTACCACTGATCAGAGAGGTTGAGTTTGCTATTGAGTTAGTACCGGGAACATCTCCGATATCGATAGCTTCTTACAGAATGGCACCTACATAGTTGAAAATACAGTTGCAAGAGTTGACAGATAGGGGTTTTGCTCAACCTAGTTTCTCAGCTTGAGGTGAACCAGGTCTATTTGTTAAGAAAAAGGACAGATCTATGTGATTATGTATTAACTATTGTCAACTCAATGAAGTTACGATAAAAAAACAAGTATCTATTGTCATGTATTGATGATATGTTTGACCAGTTGAAGGGTGCAACAGTGTTCTTGAAGATTGATCTTCACTCTGGTTATTATCAGTTTTGAGTTAAAGACTCAGATGTGCTGAAAACTGCGTTCAAGACCAAGTACAGAAATTGTGAGTTTCTTGTGATGCCATTTGGTTTAACTGATGCTCTTGCAGCATTTATGGGTTTGATGAATAGAATTTTCAAACTGTATTTAGACCATTTTGTTGTGGTATTCATTAATGATATCTTGATATATTCACGAGATGCGTCAGAGCATGCCGAGCACTTGAGAATTATTTTGCAAACCTTGCATGAAAAGTAATTGTTTGCTAAGTTTAGCAAATATGAATTCTAGCTTTGAAAAGTTAGATTTTTGGGACGTTGTATTAGCCGAGGGCATCAGAGTTGATTTGAGTAAAATTCCAATTGTTATTGACTGGAAACCTCCTAGAAATGTGTTTAAGGTTAGAAGTTTTTTGGGATTAGCTAGATATTACAGAAGGTTCGTTAAGGGATTCTCGATGATTGTTACACCGTTGATGAGACTATTACAAAAATATGTGAAATTTGAGTGGTCTGACAAATGTCAGCAAAGATTTAATCAATTAAAGGCATTGTTAACCAGGGCACCGGTGTTAGTTCAACCTAAATCGGGTAAAGAGTTTGTAATTTATAGTGATGCATCTTGGAATGGTTTAGTCTGTGTTTTGATACTAGAAGGCAAGGTGATAGCTTATGCTTCTAGACAGTTAAAACTGCTATCTAACACATGATTTAGAGGTTGTGGCAATTTTTTTTTTCTTTGAAGATTTGGCGACATCATTTGTACGGTGAAAAGTGCCATATCTTTATAGATCACAAAAGCTTGAAGTATTTGATGTCACTGAAAGATTTGAATCTGAGACAGTGTTGGTAGCTCAAGTTATTGAAAGACTGTAATGCCCCCATGCCCGATACCATCGCCGGAGTCGAGCTTGAGGTGTTACCGAACATAATTTATCAAATTAAGAACTTCGAATCATTTGTTTCTACATTCACAGCTTTCTAGCTACCTACGTCACAGTTACAAGAAAAATCATATCTCGGGTTACAAAACTCCAAATCAAGATCCGTAAATTTTACCTAAATCTAGACTCATATATCTATTTAATAATTTTTTTGTAGAATTTTTTATTGGGCCAATTAGTACAGTTTATTAGTTAAAGTTACCCCTGATTCAGGACTTGACTGGACTAACCTCTATTTACTCCGAACCATATTTCTCTCTATGAAAAATTTATATGACTATGCCGTTTATTTATCCTGAAACTAGACTCAATAAGGATTCCAATAATATAAAATAAACCACCTAATTACTTTTTTACAATTTATGGTGAATTTCTAAATTTGGAACAGGGGATCTAGAAATTGCTCTGGCCCTGTTTCACTAAAATTAAAATATCTTCTAACATATAATTCCTTTACCTGTTTCGTTTGTTTTATGTGAAACTATACATGTTAGGCTTCAATTTCATATTTAATCCATCACCAAATTAGATTTCTATGATTTTTAGTAAATTTTAAAACTCACGTCAGTGTTGCTGCAATGTTCTGTTTATGGCAAATTTCATCTTTTCATGAGTTTTTATGGACTAGATAACCTATTAACCTTCCATGACATCAAACATGATCTAAATTAGCCATTTCCATGACTTACCATTATCAAGCATTTTCTCAACCAAATCACCACCATATCACAAAATTATTTACACAAAATAAGTATATTGCTATACATGCCATACTTAAGTTTTACAAGTCATTTACCAAAAAAAAAGTCCTTCGGATAGTATGATCGAACCTTCGACCTATCCCGATTCCAGAGCCAGCTTGTTCAAAATACAGTGAATGAAAAGAAGGGAGTAAGCATAAATGCTTAGTAGGTTCATATGCAAATAACAAGTAACATAACAATACAATTATACCAAACAACCTTAGCATGGTATCACCAAAACATATATCACATTTTTAAACATCATTCATCATCTTACCACCTTATCGTTGTTGTATCTATTTTCAACCTGAGGGCTAAGTACATACCTGTCCAAAGTGTCCATTTCACAATATTTACCAAAACGTCACTTGCATCTTAAGTGTTCTTCCATTTCACTAGAAATTTTACCCGTTGAACACATCGGAATATAACTCGGATACATGGATAATTTGCATATAAGTGCCACATATGTAATCAAGCAATCATGTAACCCGCCCCTAAGTGAACTCGGACTCAACTCAACGAGCTCGGGCATTCACATCCATAAGTGAACTCGGACTCAACTCAACAAGTTCGGATGCCTAGTTACATCTCACGAACTCGGACTCAACTCAACGAGTTTGGACATTCGCATCCATAAGTGAACTCGGACTCAACTCAACGAGTTCGAATGCTCAACCATCCTAGTGACATGTCACTTGTATCCTAATCTATTCCTAAGGTTCAAACAGGATTTTCCTCGAACAAATATCCTTGCCATCTTCCGTAAAATACCGAAACCAATACTCGGTAGCACTTTATATTTAACAAATAATACACATAATTTGCATTTTATTCGAAAATAACCACAAAGCATATATTTCATGATAAAAATCAGCATATCATATAATTAACATCAATAGCTTAAAAATAACAATTATGCTACATTATGTACACATGAACTTACCTTGGTACCAAAATATAAAGATTTTGCAATTTAGTCCACAATCTTTTCTTTTCCTCGATTGGGGTCGATTCCACGTCTTTCTTGATTATGGAGCTTGGAAGCTTGAAACAAACCCTAGCTGTGGAGAACCTTTGAAATTTCGGCCTAATGAAGAAGATGGAAAAAAATTGGCTTTTAATTTTGTTTTTAATTCATTTTAATAACTAAATGACCAAAATGCCCTTACTACTAAACTTTCCAAAAATTCCATCCATGTCCAATTTTTGTCCATAGACTTAGAAATTGGTCAAATTGCTATTTAAGACCTCCTCATTAATATTCCAAAGCAATTTCATACTAAAAACTCCTAGAATGCAAGGTTTGCAAATTATTCGATTTAGTCCCTAATTTCAATTTAAGCACTTTAGACATAGGATTTCATCACGAAATTTTCACACAATCGTGCAATCTTATCATAAACAACAAAATAATTATAAAATAATTATTTCTATCTCAGATTTTTGGTCATGAAACCACTATTCCAATTAGGCCCTAATTCGGGATATTACAACTCTCCCCCCTTTAAGGATTTTCGTCCTCGAAAATCTTACCGGTAAACAGGTGTGGGTATTGGTTTCTCATAGTTTCTTCAGGTTCCCATGTAGTCTCTTCTACCCTGTGCTTTTGCCACAATACTTTCACGAGAGTGACACTTTTATTTCTTAGTTGTTTGACTTCTCGAGCTAAAATCTTAATCGGTTCTTCTTCGTAAGTCATGTCCGGTCGTAGTTCAATTTCTGTCGGTGAAATTATATGTGAAGGATCCGAACGATACCGACGTAACATAGATACGTGGAACACATCATGAATCTTCTCTAATTCAGGTGGTAATGCTAGCCAATATGCTACTGGTCCAACTTTTTCAATTATTTCATACGATCCAATAAAACGCGGACTTAACTTGCCCTTCCGTCCAAATCTAAGGACTTTCTTCCATGGAGACACTTTCAAAAATACCTTATCACCAACTTGAAACGTGATTTCCCTTCGTTTCAAATCCGCATAAGATTACTGTCTATCTGAAGCAGCTTTCAAACAATCTCGAATCACTTTCACCTTTTCTTCAGTTTCTTTTATTAGATCAACTCCATAAATCTGATTTTCCTTAAGTTCAGTCCAATACAATGGCGTCCGACATTTACGACCATACAATGCTTCATAAGGTGCCATCTTCAAACTCGTCTGATAACTATTATTATAAGCAAATTCTACCAACGGTAAGTACCTTTCCCAACTACCTTGAAATTCCAATACGCAACATCTGAGCATGTCTTCAAGAATCTAAATTACTCTCTTTGATTGTCCATCAGTTTGTGGATGAAAGGCAGTGCTGAAATTTAACTTTGTACCTAATGCCTCTTGCAACTTTTGCCAAAACCGTGAAGTAAATCTCGGATCTCTATCTGAAATGATTGACAAAGGTATTCCATGAAGTCTAACAATCTCACAGATATACAATTCAGCCAACTTATTAAGAGAATAATCCGTACGTACCGGAATAAAATGAGCCGATTTAGTCAGTCTGTCAACTATTACCCAGATGGCATTTTTCTTCCCCGGAGTTAACGGCAACTCTGATATAAAATCCATGTAATCCGATCCCATTTCCATTCAGGAACCATGATAGGCTAGAGTAACCCCGAAGGTACTTGGTGTTCAGCTTTCACTTGTTGACAAACTAAGCACTTTGATACAAACTCGGAAATATCTCTTTTCATTCCACTCCACTAGTACATTCTCTTCAAGTCATTATACATTTTCATACTGCCTGGATGAACCGCCAAACAGCCATTATGTGCTTCATGCAAAATCTTTTGAATCAACTCATCATTTTTCGGTACACAAATTCGATTTTTAAACATCAAACAACCATCAGAACCAATTTTGAAATCTGATCCCGTATCAGCTTCACACTGCTTTCTCTTGGCTTGCAAATCTTGATCATTTTTCTGAGCTTCAGAAATCTCTTGTAAAAACATCGGTCTGGCTCTTAACTCTGCTAGAATCGAACCATCATCTAAACATAAGTGCCACATATGTAATCAAGCAATCATGTAACCCGCCCCTAAGTGAACTCGGACTCAACTCAACGAGCTCAGGCGTTCGCATCCATAAGTGAACTCAAACTCAACTCAACGAGTTCGGATGCCTAGTTACATCTCACGAACTCGGACTCAACTCAACGAGTTCGGACATTCGCACCCATAAGTGAACTCGCACTCAACTCAACGAGTCCGGATGCTCAACCATCCTAGTGACATGTCACTTGTATCCTAATCTATTCCTAAGGTTCAAACGGGATTTTCCTCGAACACATATCCTTGCCATCTTCCGTAAAATACCGAAACCAATACTCGGTAGCACTTTATATTTAACAAATAATACACATAATTTGTATTTTATTCGAAAATAACCACAAAGCATATATTTCATGATAAAAATAGCATATCATATAATTAACATCAATAACTTAAAAATAACAATTATGCTACATTATTTACACATGAACTTACCTTGGTACCAAAATATAAAGATTTTGCAATTTAGTCCACAATCTTTTCTTTTCCTCGATTGGGGTCGATTCCACGTCTTTCTTGATTATGGAGCTTGGAAGCTTGAAACAAACCCTAGCTATGGAGAACTCTTGAAATTTCAGCCTAATGAAGAAGATAGACAAAAATTGGCTTTTAATTTTGTTTTTAATTCATTTTAATAACTAAATGACCAAAATGCCCTTACTACTAAACTTTCCAAAAATTCCATCCATGTCCAATTTTTGTCCATAGACTTAGAAATTGGTCAAATTGCTATTTAAGACCTCCTCATTAATATTCCAAAATAATTTCATACTAAAAACTCCTAGAATGCAAGTTTTGCAAATTACTCGATTTAGTCCCTAATTTCAATTTAAGCACTTTAGACATAAGATTTCATCACGAAATTTTCACACAATCATGCAATCTTATCATAAACATCAAAATAATTATAAAATAATTATTTCTATCTCGAATTTGTGGTCACAAAACCACTATTCTGATTAGGCCCTAATTCGGGATATTACAAAGACTATGATTTGTTTATTGACTATCATACAGGTAAGGCAGATGTAGTTGTTGATGCTTTGAGTAGAAAGTCTTTGTTTGTTGCAATACTATATTATTGCAATATTCATACTATGGGCGTTACTACATTCAGAAGCAGTCATTTACTATCACAGCAGACTTAATTTCGTGTTTATTGTCCAGGAGGACTTACCCTATTCCATGTTTACTTTCCCAGTGGACTTTATATCTATTTTGTGTTTACTGTCCCAGCAAACTTACTCTATTTCGTGTTTACTATCCTGGTGAACTTTATCACTGTTTCGTGTTTACTGTCTTGATGGACTTTATCTTTGTGGATGCCATGGAGATTTTTATCCTTGGTCTTACCCATCATAATTGGCTACGATAGTGTCATTCATTTATGGTCTTACATCGTATGCCTTATACCTTTCTACCATGGTGTCTTTCATCCATGGTCTTTCACTATGTACCACATACCAGACTATCATAGCCGTTTTCATCTATGGTCTTATGCCATTTAACTTATACTAGACTGCCATAGCCTCTTTCACCTAAGGTCTTACCCTATATTCCATCATCATGGTGTCACCCTGAAGGACTAGTCAATATTTTCATTGTTGTAAATGCCATTCCATTGTTTAATTTCCCAAATCCTCCTCCCATTACCTCTTTAACACCACCTAACCTTGATGCTCGAACACCATAATGTTCCTTCCGCAAGATCTAGAGCTTTGCCCAACATGGTAACTAATAGGTTCACTCTCTATTTCCCTTCCAAACTTCGTCTAACCCCTTGAGGTTTCCAACAATCATACTGTGCATGCTCATATCATCATGGTTCATGCCTATGCAAACATGACATGCTTAACAACATAGACCTTCATAAAAGGTCCAAAGTCTAAAACTCACCTTAAAATTTATCATCTCCATAGCTTATTTCTTCTCTCGAACATGAGAGCTTGCATTCTCCAGACAATAGCTTACAACAAAAATTCTACTAGTTAAACTTCCACTACATCTTAAAAATTTAAGCTTTCATAGCATGCAAAACCCTTGAAATAGCTCTAATGTCTATAACTTAATCCTACGTACACAGAAGGGATAAGAACCTTACTCGCTTAATGGTTTTCCTACATTTTTAGCTTCATCCTCATGAAGTTTGCTCCATGCAGAACCTTTCATGGCTACTATTTCTTTGAGCTACCGAAGAAGATGAAGAACAGGAGAAATTGGAACATGTTCGAGAAGAAAATCATCCATGGGAGCCATCTTCCAAGTATTTCTAGCCTTTCTTGCACTATTACCGACCTCATGTGTACCTCCCATTACTAATTATGTTGTCTCCCACTAAGGAACTAGCTTGTTCCATCCTAACCAAACCAGAATTGGATCCCAACATGTCCAATTCAGTTTCCAGCTTTCCTATTTCTCCCAATATATGCTGCCAGGTTGCAATCTCTTTCAAATTTATCCCTTAATTATTCTAAATTTTAGGTTATTAGAAATCAGAGTGTTACATTTGTCCTAGTTCAATCTCGAGTTAGCAAAAGAGCTTTTGTAAGCTCATATAAGATTGAAAATGATTATGAATCATATTATGAGCGTGTAATGTAGCACCCTAAAATAAGGCCTAGGATTTTAGGGTATTTTAGGGATTTTAGACTTAGAGTGTTCGAAGTTTTACGACATGGTTTATCAGTAATTTTTTTACTATGGTTTTTGGGAAATTAAATCAATTTCTGAAAATGAGTTTTAAAGACCTTTAATTTTGAAAATTTTACTGATTTGTAAAAGAGTCGAAACTTAGAGTTTTTAAAAGGCCATTAGACTAGATTTTAAAATTCAACCTAAAAACCCACATTTATAGTTTTATTCTCACATTAGTCTTATTCTCCTCTCATACTTGAGCCGTCCATAGTTCTCCCAACTCTCCCAATCGATTTTGGATTCCAAATTCTAGTTTCTTTCGATTTCTATCATCTCTTAAGTTATAAATCTCCAAAGAAGTTAAGAAAAAACCTAAAACACTATAGATTTCTCCATTTCCAAGCTTTTGGGGTTTTTAAATTTTCACTCAAACTCTTCGATTTTCATCAACAAAAGTAACGGTTCATCTTCCCATTAGTTTTAAATATTATTTAGTCTTTAAAACCAAGTTTTTAGCGATTAAATCGCATGTTTTGAAAAAAAAGTAAATAATTAGCTTGTTAGTGGTGGATTTCAGGATTTTCGAGTAAAAACATGGTTGCAAAGTGTTTTTCAATTAGTTTTGACATGATTAAGAGATTCCTCAACTTACTTTGAAGTTTTGTTAAAGATTTCTTGAGTGTTAGTGAAATTTTGAAAAATAGCCATAAAACATATCGAAAAAGTCAATACTATAATTGAGTATTTTATTGTTGTTTAAAGGTTGGAAATTAGTCGTAGGTGAATAATTAGATGAATGAAATGTATTTTAGGTGAACCAATTAAGTTTAGATCGAGATATTTGGATTTCAAGTTGGTTATGTTAAAGGTTTCGGCTACATGAGAACATAGCTTAGGCTTATGTTTTTGATTGCTTGTGGTAAGTCCTTAGCTAATTCTTGAATGTATTATTGTGTGAATTATTTTCTTGAATCTCTAGATTCATTAGGACCTTCTACGAGTAGAGATAAATGCAACGAAAAGCTAATTTAAGCTTTCGAATTTTTGGCGAAAGCGTGTTGGTGAGATTTTGGAATAATTGCTTGTGGACATGACTCTATGCGTTATTTGGAAATTTAGTATTAGCCTAAACCCCTACTCTAAATTTTGAGTGTAAGGTTTCTCATATCTATTGTAACACTCCAAACCCGACCTGGACGTTATGATCAAATCTGGTGATGTCACATTGAAGTATTTTTTGCAAAGCGTGATATCGTTTGAAAAGCCCAATCTTTACTAAGCCTCTTTGTGTGATCTAAAATATGGTTTTAAACCTTGCGTCACTATCAAAATTATTTACTTTAAAATGTTATTAATTTCAAAATGTCATTTGTAGCAGAAGCTTTATAAAACAGTTGCATACTAGTGTTTACTTGCAAAACGTTGTTTTCTTGCTGTAGCTCTTAAAACCGTTTATGTATTCATGGTATTTTTGAAAAACATTTATCTTTCAAAAACCCGTGTCCTACTGCTAGCAGATATAAATAAAACCCCAAATTAAAATAAAAACTTAAAGAGGCCTTATTACAGAAAATACCCAAATTAAACTACTTATAATTTAAAAGTCAAAAATAGAAGCATGCGTGGTTGTGTGGCCACCTTCGAGTCCATTGCAAATTACCTGCACAGATAATCAGAAGGGTGACTTTATGAAAACTCAGTGTGTAATCCCTTAATAAACAAACAGTCAAACATATAGTGAGCAAATACAGTCTGGGCCTAAGCCTTTTTTAGTAACAGTGGCAATATCAGTTTAGGCTTTAGCCCATCTCAATACAGAAATAGTCATATGTTCGGGCCTTTGCCCTTTACAGTAACAGTAAATAGTGCAGTAACAGTAAATAATGTAACAGCCCAATTTAGACCCTATTTGGAATGGTGGTTTCGAGACCATGAATCTGAGTCAAAAAAATATTTTAAAATTATTTTCTGCGTTTATTTTGTATGACTATATATCTGTGAAATTTTTGTGATTTAATTTTGTCGTTTAAGTGCCGATTTAATAAAAAGGGCTTAATCGCATAAAATGAAAATTTGAAGGTTAAATGTGAAAGTGCTTAATTGATGTTGTCTTTGTAATGTGAAGCACTTATAATGCAATTAAGCCATTGACAATTTGAGTGGACGGTAACGACCATGAATTATAATGGTTTTATATATTATTATAACGGTTAATTTAGTAAAACAAGTAATAATATATGTTATAATAAAACATGAAAATTAAATAAGCATGCAAAATTTCTTTGTTCATGACCGAAACAATAAAACAAAAGAAAGAAACAAAGCCTAGGTTATTCGGCTTTTGTCAAGCTTAATTCAAGGTGAGTTCTAGCTCGGTTTTTGATAATTTTTACATTTTTGAGATCGTTGCTATATTATCTACAAAGCCCATGCTTGAATTTTTTTATTTTGATGAATATTTTGATGAATATTTTTACAATTTTGTGATGTTAGTTAATGAAATATGAAAGATGTGTTTTGGATTTATATGTTTTGTATTGGAATTTTTGATGATCTTGAGTAAATAGGACTAAATTGAAAAAATAATAAATTGAGGGACTAAAATGTGAAATAAATGAAATGTATGGACTTGTATGAACACAAGGAACATTCAGCCTAAGCATGGTATGTGCAAATTTTTCATGTTTTGTGTTTTATACAATTTGGACTAAATTGTAAAAAGTGTGAAATGTTAGGGGTAAAATGGTAATTTTCTATTTATGTGTTTTTGGACTAAATTGAGTGAAAATATGTTTGAATGAGTTTAATTTGAATATGTTTAGATCAAGAACCAAAGAAATCGGATTTGGATCGAGGGAAAACTAAAGTTGTTGATTAGCCATCCCGTTCTGTTTTTCATCGTCTGAGGTAAGTTTATAAGCAAATAGATATTGTTAATTTTAATTATGTACAAGTTTATATGCTGAAATTAAATTATGTGAAATTACATAAGTGAAATCCGAATGTACATATGCATGAGAACTAAGTCTACGTGTAATGCCCCGAATTTGGGCCTAGAAGGAATGAGCCTTGAGCGTGGGAACACATAAAAGTTTATGTGTGCGAGAAATATCACAAATTGCATGTTGGCTTTAGTGTCTAAGTATTTGGGCATATTTGGGAGTGTTGGAGAAGTCCTGGGTTCAAACCCGGGCTTTAGCTAAATTTTTTATTTAAGTGAATAAAACCCTTGGTAGTTGGAGGTAAGCCTTTTAAATAATTAAGATTAAAATATGACACAAGATGAGCTTGTAGTTTAGTGGTTATGGCATCATTAAGGTGGGAAGGGAGCTTGAGTTCGAGTCACTCTATGCACAAAGGAGTATTTATTTTACTCCTTTGTTGTGCGAGTGGTGGAGTTTGAATAAAACACTACAAGGGTGGTTGGAATTTGAACTGGTCAAGGAATGGATTATGGAGGAAATCATGGAGGGATTTTAGGAGGAAAAAGGGGAGTTTGAAATGAGGTAAGACTGTACTGAATTTGCTTCAGAAGTACTCAGAAATTTGGCTGGGGAGGGTGCCTTTCATTTTCAGCTTTTGGTGATCATTATTTTTTTTTGTTTTTTTTCCTCTACAACATCTTAGCCGTATACTTTCCTTAAGTGACCGAATACATTTTGACTTGTTTTCATAACTCATTCATCTATTCTTTTAAGTACTACGATCAATTCTATTCTGCTTCTTTTTCTATTTTTCACTTCGGCATTCGTTCACCCATACTTTCCCTTTCGGTTAGCCCTCTAGTTGTATTTTCTTTTATTTTGAGTTCTTGCCAAATACCTTTTTCTTCTTTCTTTTTTTCATTTCCTTCGATTTTTGTCAAACAACTATTCTTTTTCCCTCTCTTAATTCCGACTTCTGCAATTGATTCTGAGCAATCGACTGAACATCTACCATCTTGTCTCTATGCACTTCTCTACCTTCACCTCCAATTGTTTCATTGGTCGAATACTCATAGGTGAAAATCCGAATTACACTTTCTTTCCGCTTTCAGGCTTTTCCTTTCTCTGGTTATTGTCTTTTGGTTCTGTTTTTCACACCAACTATATTATTTTAGTATACTCTTCAGATTAAACTGATTCTCGACTCATGTACGCTACTCCTTTTATCAGTATTTGGTTCTGCGGTCTGGTAAGTGGTGGAGAATGGGGTATAAGGTTCTTGTTGTAATGATATCGTATGTCTAGTGTGAATCTAAAGAAGAAGGGGGTTCTTGTGTAGGTTGTGGCCAAGGGTGATTGGTGCATTGCTTGTGAACTAAAGAGGTGATCGTTTCTGTTGTTGGTAAGGGCATCGCATTTTGGAATTCCATTAGGTTTCATTAGTGTTATGAGTTAAGTTTCTAACCAGATATTATTGGTTTAATTTAGACAAGGTTACTTTGAGCACAGTTCACTTTCATAATCAGCTGTGTTACTGTATGCTATGTTTGATGATCGGTTGAAAAGCCTAAAGCCTGTGTATCTGTATGCAGTATTCGATAATCGTTTGAAAGCCGAAAGTATATGTTGTTTACATTGCTATGATTGTAGATCGAAAAATGTCGAAAAGCCAGAAATATGGCTTATGATGCACCTGGGCGTGCGATGCACGTGTGGTGAATCGAGCCCACAGACATGGGCATTAGACTATAGAGGCCACCACGAATGCTGTCGTGGTCTTGGGCTATTCTGGGCCTCGTTGGGCCGAAATGGGCCCAGTGGGCTTGTGGACCCACACGGATAATGTATGTGATGTGGTAAGTGTTGTTTGGACTATGACGTTTGCATAGCTATGGCTGTTTCTAGGCTAAATGGGCCACACGAGTGTATGGGCCCACTTGGGCCGAGTATGGGCCTTAGGCCCATCTACACCATTAGGTTTGTTTAGGTTACTTAAGTCGCTTGAGGAGACGATGGACCATCTGTTGGGTCGTTAAGACCCCAGTTTATAAAATTATCGAAATACCCTAATAGTGTAAAATTGCCGAAATACCTTTGTAGTGCAAAATTATCGAAATATCCCTATAGAGTAAAATGACTATTTTACCCTTGTGGGTAAATGACTAACTTGGACTATGAATTTGACTGATTTGACTGTGATTGTATGACTGTGTTTTAACTGACTTGACTGTGGTTGTATGACTGACATGCTTTTAATATATGTTTAAATGCCTATTACTGAGCATGGCCATTATGCATACACGTGTGAAGATTGAGCATGACATACATGCCATATTGCATGGGGTTGGGACATTGATACGGAGGAAGTTCTGATAGGATCGCACTGGTCGCACGAGATGACTGTGGATCCAGTATTGATCTGTTAAGGCCGCACGGGTCGCATGAGACGACTGTGGACCGATGAACGGCTTAGTGCTGCTTAATCTGTTTATGGCTCTGTGCTAGCCTAAATATGTCTCAGTGCTATCTTGATTATGGCTTTGTGCCAATCGTATTTACCTATGGCTATGTGCCTATCATATTTATCGATGACCCTGTGTCGATCATATTTACCCATGGCTGTGTGCCGATTATATTACCATCGCTGATGGCTATGTGCTGAATTTATTACAGTTACCGATGGCTTTGTGTCAATTATAATACCGCTACTGAAGGCTTAAAGCCGTATATATATATAGGAGCTTTGTTGCGATTTCGGTTAGTGCTGCAATCGGTGCTAACATTGTAAGTGTAGGGATGGTGTGGGTGAGTTATTCCCCACAGGTAGTGCAGGGTTGGACGGAGGCAAGTGCAGGGTTGGATGGGATAGCATGCATCCATGCATTCACACATTCTATTTTGTTATTGTAACACCCCAAACCCGGCCTAGACGTTATGGCCGAATCTGACATGCCACATTGGAGTTGAAAACCCATGTTCCGTTTTAGTGTTTTAAAAACCATATATTTTGTTGAGTTAACAAAGTGAATGGAAGCTGGGCACCAGGTAGGCATCCGAGACAGAGGAGGTGAGCCATGAAGGCTACTTAAGTACCAAGCTCTTCGATTGGATCCAATCCTAGACATGCCCACGACCATTGCCCCACTTTGTTATATCGAGTTTAAATTTTTTTAAGTGGACGTCTTTGATAAATCGAATAATCGTGGTGTTGTGATATTTTGAAATCAAGTATCGTTTGGAAAACACGTTCTAAGTTTAGCCCATTTGTATAATTATCAACCAGTTTTTAAGTTATTAAAAATAAAATAATCCCGAAAAGAAGCAAAAGAAAAGTTAAAATGGTCTTATTACAACCCAAGAATAAATAATAATTAAAGGAAATTTAAAGAAAACCAATGCTTATTTAAAAGCCCAAAGGCGATCACCGTGGCCACTCTGAATCCCCTTCGGCTCCAAGTCCCCACATCAAGGCTCACCTGCAAGGTTAAGGAAAGAGGGTGAGTTCGAAAACTCAGTGTGCAACAAGCCCCTTTCAAAGCCCAAAACAATATCAGCCTGCTAGGCCTTAGCCCAAGTCCAATCCCAATATGTATATACTGGGCCGTAGCATTTTCATAAATCAAATAACTGGGCCGAAACCTTTTACTGTAAACGGTATGGCCCATAGGCCCATTTCAATATCACATGTATCATCAATGAAAAAAAACAAATGAATGCAAGCCCATTTGGGGAGACTACTCGACCCACCATCCGCTACTCTCCACCCATACCAACCAACACACCATGTGGGGAATAACTCAACCCACCCAACCAACACACCACTGGTAGCATAGCTGCTTTATCATATATCTAGAGGCCGAGCCTCTTTAATAACTGGGGCAAAGCCCTTTTAATAACTGGGGCATAAGCCCTTTTGCACTTCCTCCATCCATATAAAAATCCAACCCAATGCATTTATGAATACATCATGTGCATATCATACATATCATGTGCATATCATACATGTCATGTGCATATCATACATACCATGTTTATCAAAATCCCATGTATTAAATTCATTTTTAAACCCTAGGGGTATAATGGTCATTTTTACCTAGGGGCAAAACAGTCATTTTCATATTATTAGAGTAATTCTGTAATTTTACGAAAAATTAGGGTTTCCATGTTCATTAACGGAACAATTCATGGGTGCAAACAGTGATTCTAGCCCATTTTTAGCGAAATCGAGTTATTGGGCCTAAAACCCCCTAATGGGGCTACTTAGCCAATTTCGTCATCTAGGCCCATTTAGCCTATATTCCATAACGGTTTTATTAGTCTCGATGCGCAATTTAACAGGTTCTCCTTTTCTACCAATTCTTTTACAAATGGGCCCGAAAGCCCATTGGGCCCCACTTTGGCCCCTCGAGGCCCAACTTACCGTGAACGCCAAAAATCACGCTCTTACCGTTTCCATTGTTCCCAATCATCATCTCAATGAATCTAACTAACTAATGAGCGTTCGCTTGCTCACAAGTCCTCGAAATGCCAGAATTTCGGCATTTCGGCTTTTCGGCATTTATCGCTTTAAGCTATGAAGAGGGTTCGTTACACACCTGTTTTGCGATATTCCTCGATGAGATCTCCTACACGATTTCTCCTATAATCAAATGTTAATTAGATCAGCTCGCAATAATTGAACCAAATCAAGAACCATCCAATATTAACACTTACAGATTCGGCCACCATCCATAATGGCCTTAGGCACCTTACCTTTGCCGAGATTTATGACGAGATCTAGCCACTCCGGTGATCCAAGCTAATCCAAATCGACACTACGCCTTGCTGCTCCTCCACTACAGAAACCATAAAAATATTAAAAGAAAAACCCCATAAGGCCTATACCTATATTTAGCCACCTCCCTAAACTAGAGGGGTTTCGGCTTTTGGCCAATAGTTACTCTAGGAATCGTTTAGAGTTCAAGGACTTACCACAGTCTTTCTCCTCTTGAATTCGTTATGCCTAAAAGATATGGGGATGGAACACCAACAATGAGAAGGAAAAGAGAGTTGTTGGTCAACAAAGATTCCGCACCCCCTAACTTCACTGATTACGGCTTTGTGGTATTTCGGCAAAAGTAGAGATAAAAGAAAGAAACAATGGATGAATGGAGGGAAATAGTGGGCTGGTTTGAAAGAAGGGGAAGGAAGAAAAGGTGAATGGAGAGAAGTAGATTCGACTGCAAAAAGAAAAAAAAGAGAGAAAAGACTAACCTAAAGGGAGAAAACGGCACACAAGTACCCAAGTGCCGAAAATCCCTAACAAAACCCCTCTGCCGAAAATCCCTTCTTCAATCTCCCTTATTTGGCCAACTCTATCTCCATATCAAATCCCTAAAATCTCTCCCCTTATCCCTCCTTAATCCATGCACTTGACTAATTCAAACTCCTCCAACAAAATCCACCTGGGTTCATTCACTTACCCTTCCTGCTCATAAAAATAAATAACCTCATTTGCCAACACAGGGAATCGATCCCATGTCTTCACTTAGGCTCCACACACCACCTTTTTAGGAGCTTAGTGGCATCACCCTTGCCACTTTACTACAGCTCTTTTTGTGATACATTTCTCCCACAACTTTACATAAGGTCACCTAGCCAGAACCCCTCACTATTAAGTCCAAAATTTGAAAATTCTACCAGGTTTTGACCAACACATGGGCCTTCCATAAGCCCATTTACATACTCATATGAATTTCCTAATCACATACCAAATTTTAGAAACTTACTTAAAATATCAAGAATCGCGAAAAACCCAAAAATTAGGATGTTACAACTCTACCCTCCTTAAAGAAATTTCGGCCTCGAAATTTACCTGATCCAAATAGTTGAGGGTATTGTTGACGCATTGCCTCTTCGGTCTCCCAAGTAGCTTCTTTCTTTCCATGGTTCCTCCAAAGTACCTTCACTAATAGGACTGACCTCCTTCTCAACACCTTGACATCGCGAACAAGTATTTGCACAGGTTCCTCTTTGAAAGTCAAATTCGACCGTACTTCGATTTCTGCTACTGGCACGATATGAGTTGGGTCAGAACGATATCGCCTTAGCATGGACACATGGAAAATGTCGTGAATACGATCCAGCTCTGGAGGTAACTCAACTGATAAGCCACCGGCCCTATCCGCTTAATAACTCGGTAAGGCCCAATAAACCGTGGGCTCAACTTACCATTCTTACCAAATCTCAATATCTTCTTCCAAGGCAAAACTTTGAAAAAGACCATGTCCCCTACAGCATATTCAATATCCTTACGTTTCAGATCGGCATAAGACTTTTGTTGATCCGCTACCTCCTTTAACCGATTCCGGATCACCTTAATCTTGTCTTCAGTATCTGCTACCAACTCTGGCCCAAGTATTTGCCTTTCCCCCACTTCTGCCCAACAAGTGGGCGAACGGCACCTTCGCCCATACAGTGCCTCATAAGGAGCCATCTGAATACTTGCTTGGTAACTGTTGTTATACGCGAACTCCGCCAATGGCAAATGGTCCTCACAGCTACCCCTAAACTCAATAGTATAACCCCTCAACATATCCTCTAAAATCTGAATAACCCTCTCTAACTGCCCATCCAACTGAGGGTGAAAAGCTGTACTGAAATCCAATCGCGTTCCCAATGCCTCGTCTTCCAACTGTTGCTTCTTAATCTATTCTACCCAAGTCGGTCTCACTTGTAACTCAGCCAATAAACTTCCCTCGTCATACAAACTTAGATGAGCAAACATCGCCTTCAACTCCACCACAGCCCTTCGACTTAGCGCATCAGCCACGACATTTGCCTTACCTGGATGGTACTAAATCGAACAGTCATAGTCCTTTAACAACTCTATCCACCTTCGTTGCCTAAGATTCAACTCCTTTTGAGTCAGTAAGTACTTAAGACTCTTGTGATCCGTATAGATGATGAATTTCTCCCCATACAGGTAATGCCTCCATATTTTAAGTGCAAAGATTACCGCTGCCAATTCCAAGTCATGCGTAGGGTAGTTCACCTCGTGCGGCTTAAGCTGTCGTGAAGCATAAGCGACCACTTTACCCTCTTGCATCAACACGTAGCCCAAACCTACATGGGACGCATCGCTGTACACAGTGAAATCCTTACCAAACTCTGGCTGAATCAACACTGGCACTTCTGTCAAAACCTTCTTCAACTTCTCAAAAGCCTCCTGCTTCTTATTTATCCAAACAAAAGGTGCTCCCTTCCTTATAAGTTTCGTTAACGGTGCTACCAACACAGAAAATCCTTCCAGGAATCTCTGATAATAACCTGCCAACCCCAGAAAACTTTGGATCTCTGTTACCGACTTTGGTGGCTTCCATTCCAAAATTGCCTCAATCTTTCGAGGGTCCATCTTGATCCCCTCAGCAGACACAACATGCCCCAAGAAGGTAACTTCTTTTAGCCAAAACTCGCACTTACTAAATTTTGCATAAAGTTGCTTTTCCCTTAACACTTGCAGCACTACACGAAGATGCTCATCATGCTTCTCTTCCGTTTCCGAATACACCAAGATGTCATCAATAATAATGACTACGAACCGATCCAAGTATGGCTGGAACACCCGATTCATCAAATCCATGAATGCTGCCGGTGCATTAGTCAAACCAAAAGGCATCACCAGAAACTCGTAATGACCGTATCGAGTCCTGAACGCCATCTTATAAATATCCACTTCTTTAACTCTTAATTGATGATACCCTAACCGAAGGTCGACCTTAGAAAATACTGAGGCTCCTTTTAATTGGTCGAACAGATCATCAATTCTTGGTAACGGATACTTGTTCTCGATAGTCAGTTTATTCAACTGCCGATAGTCAATACACATACGCATAGTCCCATCTTTCTTCTTTACGAATAGTACCGGTGTGCCCCACGGGGAAACACTTGGTCTTATAAACCCTCTATCCAACAGTTCCTGTATCTGAGCTTTCAATTCTACCAACTCCTTTGGTGCCATCCTATAAGGCGCAATGGACACAGGAGCTGTTCTAGGTAATAAGTCGATTCCAAACTCGACTTCTCTGTTCGGGGGTAATCCAGGAAGTTCATCTGGGAATACATCCTGAAATTCCTTAATGGTCCTAACCGACTCCACCGTTATCTCCTCAAGTCCGGTTTGATTTACAAAGGCCAAGTACGCCTCACAACCTTTCTGAATCAACTTCTCGGCTCTTAAAGCCGAAATAACATTGGACAAATAATCCCTTCGTTCCCCTATGACCATTATCTCCTCATCTTCGGCAGTTCTTAGTACCATCCTCTTTGCAGCACAATCCAACGTCGCCTTGTGTTTAGTTAACCAGTCCATTCCCAAGATAAGATCAAAATCCCCAAATGGCAGCTCCATCAAATCTCCTTCAAAAGTTTTATCTTGTGTCATTAAAGGCACTGGCCTAAAAAGTTTATCTACCTTAACCGAATGTCCCAAAGGGCTTATCACCGATACCCCACTCACAGTCTCCTCAGGAAGCACATCCAAAGCCCCAGATACATTACACCCAACATACGAGTGAGTGGAACCCACATCAATCAAAGCAGTGAAAGGCGTGCTATGAATGAAGAACGTACCAGTTATAACATCAGGAGCGTCACCCTCCTCATGACGTCGTGCAGCATAAACCAACGTCGGTTGTCGAGCTTCAGTGTGTCTAGCACCCCTGCAAGGTGCCCCACGTCCTCGTCCATTATCATTGCCACCTCTACCTTGCCTACGACCCCTCTGTGGTGGTGGTCCTCCTCGCCGTGGTTGGACATCCCTTTGCTCTGAAGCTAGCTCCTGAGCTGTCCTCCGAGGACACTCCCTGAACTTATGCTCCTTCGACCTATATCGAAAACATGCTCCAGTTCGTTTCCAGCACTCCCCCATATGCACCTTACCACAGTCCCTGCAAGCCTACGGTCTATAAGTATTTACTAGAATTGTTCGAACCGGTTCCTCCATCCTTGCTCTTTTAACATTTCGATTCGTGGCACTTGAGGGTCTAAAATCCCTCTTAAACCTGGGTCGATCCTTCTCACGATTCTGCCGCTCAGTCAGCTTCACCTCCTCGGCTATCTTATCCTTCTCTACCAATGCAGCAAAACCACGCTCCCTCTATGGAGCTATCAATATCCTAAGCTCATCGCGGAGGCCATCCTCAAATCGAACACTGCGCTCATATTCAGTTGCCACTATCCCACTGGCATATCGACTCAACCTAAAAAATTCTGCCTCATACTCTGCTGCAGTCTTATTACCCTATGTTGGATTCAAAAATTCCTTCCGACGAGCATCCACATAACTAGCTCCAACATACCTCCCCTTAAAAGCAGTTTTGAACAATTCCCAGGTTACTTGCTCAATTGGGGTACTCTCCCTTACGGTGATCCACCATCGGTATGCCTCGTCACGTAGCAGTGACACGGCTCCTTTCAGCTTCTGCTCCACTGAGCAGTCTAGATCGTCCATGATCCGTTCTGTTGCCTCTAGCCAATATTCTGCCACATTTGGGGCTACTCCAGATACACCCCTAAATACTTCTGCTCCGTTGGCCCTGAGTCACTCCGATATGGACCCCCTATTCACTGTCCCAGTGCTAGCTCCAGCAACCCTTTCCAAAACCCTTAACATGGCTTGAGACAAAGCGTCATCCCCCGCAGCCCGATCATAAGACCCAGTCTCCGTTGCTTGTGGCACAGATGCCTCCTCAGCTGGCCTATGCCCTGAGGATGAAGATTCAACTTGCACCCTTCCGCGACCACGTCTGCGACCTCGTCCACGAGCTTCTCTTGTACTCATATCGAATTATCTGATTACGAGTTTTATGATTTTAGTATAATGTTCCTCTGTTTATTACGAAAATGTCTTATGGAAACATAGCAGTTCAAGGATTGTTTTCGTATCATCGTAGCCTAGTTACAGTCTCATTCCTACCGTTTTACAACTCTACCCTATCTAAAGTATCATAGTAGGGTCTAAATTCTATACATAGCATCATATCATTATCATATACCGTAAGGAAAAATATACTTACAGACTTGGTGCCGGGGATTCAGTGCGCCACTTCTTTCTCCAATCCATTTAAAACTCAAACAGCCATATTTTTGCTTATAGAATGTAAAAATTTAAAACTTTTGATTTGAAAGCACCCTTATTTTGACACTCTTATTTAAAATAGAAAAACTTGTACCATTTTAACATGTATACTTTGTAAAACATCTTTGAAAAGAATTTTCAAAAACTATTTCCAAAAATACCCTTCTTAGGCCTAAGTTTTTGAAAAATTTTAGGACCCGATCCACAGCCGAGTTGTTGCAACCTAGGCTCTGATACCACTAAAAGTAACACCCAAACCCGGCCCAGACGTTATGGTCGAATCTGACGTGCCAAATTGGAGTTGAAAACCCATGTTCCGTTTTAATGTTTTAAAAACCATATATTTTGTTGAGTTAACAAAGTGAATGGAAGCTGGGCACCAGGTAGGTATCCGAGACAGAGAAGGTGAGCCATGAAGGCTGCTTAAGTACCAAGCTCTTCGATTGGATCCAATCCTAGACATGCCCACGACCATTGCCCTACTTTGTTATATCGAGTTTAAATTTGTTTAAGTGGACGTCTTTGATAAATCGAATAATCGTGGTGTTGTGATATTTTGAAATCAAGTATTGTTTGGAAAACACGTTTTAAGTCTAGCCCATATGTATAATTATCAACCAGTTTTTAAGTTATTAAAAATAAAATAATCCCGAAAAGAAGCAAAAGAAAAGTTAAAATGGCCTTATTACAACCGAAGAACAAATAATAATTAAATGAAATTTAAAGAAAACCAATGCTTATTCAAAAGCGCAAAGACAATCACCATGGCCACTCTGAATCCCCTCCGGCTCCAAGTCCCCACATCAGGGCTCACCTGCAAGGTTAAGGAAAGAGGGTGAGTTTGGAAACTCAGTGTGCAACAAGTCCCTTTCAGAGCCCAAAACAATATCAGCCTGCTGGGCCTTAGCCCAAGTCCAATCCCAATATGTATATACTGGGCCGTAGCCTTTTCATAAATCAAATAACTGGGTCGAAGCCTTTTACTGTAAACGGTATGGCCCATAGGCCCATTCAATATCACATGTATCATCAATGAAAAAAAACAAATGAATGCAAGCCTATTTGGGGAGACAACTCGACCCACCATCCCTACTCTCCACCCGTACCAACCAACACACCATGTGGGGAATAACTCAACCCACCCAACCAACACACCACTGCAGCATAGCTGCTTTATCATATATCTGGAGGCCTAGCCTCTTTAATAACTGGGGCAAAGCCCTTTTAATAATTGGGGCAAATCCCTTTTAATAACTGGGGCATAAGCCCTTTTAATAACCGGGGCATAAGCCCTTTTTAATAACTGGGGCATAAGCCCTTTTAATAACTGGGGCATAAGCCCTTTTAATAACTGGGGCATAAGCCCTTTTGCACTTCCTCCATCCATATAAAAACCCAACCCAATGCAATTATGAATACATCATGTGCATATCATACATATCATGTGCATATCATACATGTCATGTGCATATCATACATACCATGTTTATCAAAATCCCATGTATTAAATTTATTTTTAAACCCTAGGGGTATAATGGTCATTTTTACCTAAGGGAAAAACGGTCATTTTCATATTATTAGGGTAATTCTATAATTTTACCAAAAATTAAGGTTTCCATGTTCATTAACGGTTACTAACAATTCATGGTTGCAAACAGTGATTCTGGCCCATTTTTAGCGAAATCGAGTTATTGGGCCTAAAAACCCCTAATGGGCCCTACTTAGCCAATTTCGTCATCTAGGCCCATTTGGCATCTATTCCATAACGGTTTTATTAGTCTCGATGCGCAATTTAATAGGTTCTCCTTTTCTACCAATTTTTTTACAAATGGGCCCGAAAGCCCATTGGGCCCCACTTTAGCCCCTCGAGGCCCAACTTACCGTGAACGCCAAAAATCACGCTCTTACAGTTTCCAATGTTCCCAATCATCATCTCAAACGAATCTAACTAACTAATGAGCGTTCGCTTGCTCACAAGTCCTTAAAATGCTAGAATTTTGGCATTTCGGCTTTTCGGTATTTATCGCTTTAAGCTATGAAGAGGGTTCGTTACACACCTATTTTGTGATATTCCTCGATGAGATCTCCTACACGATTTCTCCTATAATCAACCGTTAATTAGATCAGCTCGCAATAATTGAACCAAATCAAGAACCATCCAATATTAACACTTACACATTCAGCCACCATCCATAATGGCCTTAGGCACCTTACCTTTGCCGAGATTTATGACGAGATCTAGCCACTCCGGTGATCCAAGCTAATCCAAATCGACACTACGCCTTGCTGCTCCTCCACTATAGAAACCATAAAAATATTAAAAGAAGAACCCCATAAGGCCTATACCCATATTCGACCACCTCCCTAAACTAGAGGGGTTTCGGCTTTTGGCCAATAGTTACTCTAGGAATCGTTTAGAGTTCAAGCACTTACCACAGTCTTTCTCCTCTTGAATTCGTTATGCCTAAAAGATAAGGGGATGGAACACAAAAAATGAAAAGGAAAAGAGAGTTGCTAGTCAACAAAGATTCGGCACCCCCTAACTTCACTGATTACAGCTTTGCGGTATTTCGGCAGAAGTAGAGATAAAAGAAAGAAACAATGGATGAATGGAGGGAAATAGTGGGCTGGTTTGAAAGAAGGGGAAGGAAGAAAAGGTGAATGGAGAGATAGTAGATTCGGCTGCAAAAAGAAAAAAAAAGAGAGAAAAGACTAACCTAAAGGGAGAAAACGGAACACAAGTACCCAAGTGCCGAAAATCCCTAACAAAACCCCTCTGCCGAAAATCCCTTCTCCAATCTCCCTTATTCGGCCAACTCTATCTCCATATCAAATCCCTAAAATCTCTCCCCTTATCCCTCCTTAATCCATGCACTTGACTAATTCAAACTCCTCCAATAGAATCCACCTGGGTTCCATCACTTACCCTTCCTGCTCATAAAAATAAATAACCTCATTTGCCAACACAGGGAATCGATCCCATGTCTTCCCTTAAGCTCCACACGCCACCTTTTTAGGAGCTTAGTGGCGTCACCCTTGCCACTTTACTACAGCTCTTTTTGTGATACATTTCTCCCAAAACTTTGCATAAGGTCACCTAGCCAGAATCCCTCACTATTAAGTCCAAAATTTGAAAATTCTACCGGGTTTTGACCAACACATGGGCCTTCCATAAGCCCATTTACATACTTAAATTATGAATTTCCTAATCACATACCAAATTTTAGAAACTTACTTAAAATATCAAGAATCGCGAAAAACCCGAAAATCAGGATGTTACAGTTACTGAGATGGGCTAGGCCCAATTGATTCTATTATCGGCTGTGACCCAAATGATATTGTAATGGGCTTTGGCCCACTTATGCTCTGAACTAGACTGTACTGTTACTATTATAGGGCTCTGGCCCAGACTATTTCTGTTTCTGTATACTGACTGTTACTCTAGTAAAAGAATTACACACTGAGTTTTCGTAAACTCACCTCGTTTATTAACCGTGCAGGTAATCCCCAGCGATAGGTGGATTGGTGTTGGGAGGACTCAGAGGTGGCCACACTACGAACAGCTTTAAATTTTCGTATTACTTTTACATTACTTAAATTATTCTGTCTTTGGGTTTTTGATGTAATCAGGCATTTTCTCTAATTTTCTAGCTTTTAATTTGGGGGGTTTTTAACTATTATGATTTATTTTTGTTAAAAGTAGAGCACGATTTTCCAAAATGATATCAGTTTTCATAACATCACGTTTTTGCAACATTGTTGAAATGCTTCCGCAAGAAACATGTTTTTCAAAGTAAGGCTAGTTTAAAATGGTTAACAAATAATTAAGTTGACTTTAGAATTAAATAAATGGGCTTTTATCTTTCAAGCAAGATTTCTTAATAAGACAAAGTTTTTTGAAAAAGTTCTTTAATGTGACACGCCAGATTCGACCATAACGTCTAGGCCAAGTTTGGGGTGTTACACTACGAGTTCAATTCGACCGAATTACGACGTCTGAAAGCCCCGTACAGTTAGGAATAGCTAGGATACATATGTCATGACATAGGATCCAATATGTGTTCTTGTGTAAGACCACATTTGGGACGTTGGCATCGATATATGTGGTTACGTGTAAGACTATGTCTGGGACATCAGCATTGTATTTGATTCGTGTAAGACCCTGTCTAGGACAGTGGCATTGATATAAGATAGTATGTAAGATCACGTTTGGGATATTGGCATTATTCGATATATGTTATCCGAGTAGCCTATTCAATTCTGAATGGTTCAACGGGCAATATCAAGTTTAGATCGAATGTGAAATCAAGCTAAAATGTCAAGTATGTGCTAAGTTAAATGTTTAAAAGATAAGGTGAGTATATATTTGAGATGAACAAATGAAATATGCATTATGGAATTGAGAATTATATATATGCTTATAAACTTATGTGTATTCGGCCAAGTTAATATAATTACATATCGTTCATGTGATGGTATATGAGTTTCAAGCTTGAAAAATTTGTATTTGATTATAGATTGTTTGATTCGATTTAGTTGACTCAATACTAGTCTTCATTTAATGATTTATTTGCTTATGACAACTTATTGTATGTGTGTTTATGTTTGCCTCTGTTTTATAGATTTTGGAGATTAGTTACGAGCTCAGGGATCATCAGCAAAGTCCATCACACTATCGATTGTTTTTGGTACATTATAAGTTTAAAATTGGATCTATGGCATGTATAAGCCAGATTATATTTGGATAAGTATGAAGTGGTGTATATATTAAGCCATGCAAATGATAAGTGATTATATAGACTTAGTCATGTTTATATATGTTATATGCATGGAATATGGTTGACGATTTTGGATGTGATTTGGTTGAATCGGTTTTGGTATATACATGTATATGAAATATGTTTGTTAGGTTACTCATGGTAAAAATGATGCGCGTATGTTTTTCATTGGATATTATTAGTTATTTTGGGTTGATGAGTGAATTTCGCTAAATGCTGGATTTGGATAATGAATACGTTTAATTGATGATTTAGCACTTGCATATATATGTATTTAGGCATATATATATAAGTATGTGTGAGGTGTTTGATATATTTGTAACAGTTAAGTAATATGTTTAATGAATGACTTTAGTTGATCATGTCCAATGGTAATGTGTATTTTATTGACATAAGACATGTGTATGAAATGTATGATATCATGGATGGATGTATTTGACAACTAAGATTGAAAATGGATTAATATTTGATATTCAGTACATGTTTTGATAAGCTATGTGATGACTTTGCTATAGAGTGAAATTGGTTATTTGGTGTGTTTTAGTATTGACACAATCTTTGATATATCATTTGACTTGTAAAATTTGCTTGGAATTGGTAAATGACATGTATGCATATTCGACTAATGATATATATATTAAATACGTATGCATATAACATGTATGTTGGTGATTTGGTTAGAAATAATGAATTATGAGTATAAATATTTTTGGCTTGTTTAATATGTGGTATGGTATATGGTATAATTACACTTATAATGTATTGAAGATATTATAGATGACCAAATAATTATATAACTTATTGGTTATGTATATGTGTTTTAAGCTTGGTTATTTGGCATGCGAAATGGATGTTAGTAAAGTTATTAATTGTGCACAAGAGAGTTTAAATTACTATGGTTTTGTGCGCATAGCTTTATAATGAATTTTATAACTAGGTATATGGTATGAATTGATTTTTAAATATACAGATTGGATGTTATGAAATGTTTTATGCGTGTATAGTATTAGAAAAAAATAAATTTGACATGGAAAGTAGCATATATAATTAGTATGTTTTAAATATTCAATTTTTGTATTGAAAATTTACCATATGAATAGTAATTTTGTTATAACATAATAAAATGGTTATATGTGAGTTTAATAAAATTGAATTGTGTTTTGTGTATTATTGATTCAAGAATTGATAAACTAAAGTTAAATGTATATTTCTGAACATGGCTTGATAGACTGTGTGAATGTGAGGGAGTTTTATTTTTTTCGGGTAATGCCTCGTAAACCCAGTCCGGCGACGGATATGGGTTAGGGGTGTTACAAATAGTATGCAAGTCCTACCCATCCAACCTCTTCACTCCATCTCCGTCCAGACCATGTATGGATAAAATCAACCCACCCATCCCTACACACCAAAAATATAGCACCGATTGCGGCACTAAACAGTATTTGCAGCAGAGTTGCCAGTATAATAGGCTTAGAACCATCAGTGATTTGCAGTAGAGCTACCAATTCAGTACACTTCCTCCAATTATATATAAACCCATCCCCATGCAATGCATCATGCGACGTGTCATGTCATATCATAATATTATACATGTACTCAATATAGTTACAAATAACATGCTAAAATATAAACACACATCACATAGGGACAAAATAGTCATCTTACCATATAAGGGCAAAATAGTCATTTTACCTCATAACGGCAAAACAGTCATTTCATCAAACTGGGGTCTAGGTATACTTACCGACCCTACAGTAGGTCCACAGTCGTCTCGGGCGACCCGTGCAACCCTAGCAGTCAAACAGTGAAAATGGGCCCAAGCCCTATAATGAGGCCCGTGTGGCCCACAAAGCCCAAAAATAGCCTTGGCCGAGTAAACTACATAGCCTAGCCCAATAATCTCAACACATCTGTGTGGTTTACTCGTGTGGGGCCCACAAGTCTGTGGGGCCCACACAGCCCATTTCTGCCCAACATGGCCCAAAATGACCTAAGCCCATGAAATCGCTCATGGTGGCCTCTACGATCAAATGCCCACGTCCATGCGTTCGATTTACCACACAAGCGAGTGCACACCCATGTGACATCAAAGACTACATTTTTTGGCTTTTTGCCGATCTATAGTTTGGGCAATGTTTTACACACCTTATAGGATTCTTGGTACGTAATGCTCCTGAATAATCACCTACAACATAAGACAAATCCATGACCAACATTAGTCATGCTTAGCACTAATAATACAAAAACAGTCCCCAACGAAACCATTACTATCACTTACTTCTACTGCTTCAATCGATATGGCCCCATAGCTCCGCAGGTAAACCAAGTTTGATACAACTTGTTGCTGCCCAACACAAGTTGACATAACCAAAAGTTAGAACTTACTCCATAATAAACTACAACTTCTCTTAAAAATGATTGAAGCATACTTTTCCCCCTACCAAAAGACTTACCGAACCAACGGGATTTAGGAGTTGAGTGTAGGAGAAAGAATAGATTCCGTAAAGAACCAAAGAGGAGGATTGATCAACATTCGGCCAACGAAAAGCAATAGGGAGAAAGGGAGAGGAGAATCGTGCGCCCTAACCCAAATGATCATAGAACCCTTGCCAAACCAATAACAAGAATAGAGAGGGAGGAATGGATATGGAGTAATCGATCAAGTATGGTCACAAAAAGAACAAGAAATCGAGAGAGCCCTTTGTCAAAACCGAAAGTGTTAAGAGGGAAAGAGAGTGAGAGTATGTCCAAACAATATGATGCAAAAGAGGAGGTTTGATAGAATCAATGGAATTGAGGGAGAGGGAAGGAGAGCATTTGGTTAAAGAGAGGAGTGTAAATCTGAAATCAGCAAAAATAAAAGGTATTACCTAATCTTTCTTAGCACTACTCGACCTCTAGAGAACAAAAGAAACAAAACCCAAAATGCTCACATATAACACCCCTTACCCGAGTCTGAGGCCGGGACTGGACACGAGGCATTACCATACTTAACTACATGCATACATTCATTTCTAAGTCACCAAGACTTGATCAAATTTAAAACTCTTTCGAACTCTGCTTAAACTCCATAAAGTGGGCCTACGAGGTCTCAAACTTTCCTTGGAAACCATTTGGAACCAACTTGGGTCCTTAAACAGACTAAATAAGAATGACTCTTGAAATAGGGCACACGCCCATGTGGAAGGGCAACACGCTCGTGTGGTCATTATAACTTGGCTGTTCTGATGGCCCGTGTGACACACACGGCCTAAAGATCTAGGGACAGGCCCGTGTCCCATACCCGTGTGAATTAAATAATAAAAATAAACTTATAGGGGTTTTTACACGGCTTGTCACACGCCGTGTTTGTGGCCCGTGTCCCTCACACAGCCATGACACACCCGTGTCCTAGCCCGTGTCTAGAAACCTTGACATTCTATTTCTGATGTCAACATCCAATTAGGGGCATACGGCCAAGGCACACGCCCGTGTGCTAGGCCGTGCCCTTCATACGGTTGAGACACACGACCATCTCTCTACCCCTGTATTTACTACCATGCTTATTTACTTGCAAAATTTATGTACAGGGGACACATGGCCAGACACCACGCCCATGGGGCTAGTCGTTGTCCCACACAGCCTAGACACACACCCATGTGTCTACCCGTGTGGATAATATAAGGCTATTTACAATGCCTTATGCCACCCTGAAACAAAATTTAATACCAACCAACATGTCAAAGTCTAATTTAATATGAATTCTCAACCAACAACCATAGTTAAGGCCTATATACATTTCATAAATTTAACCATGTCAACAATTTCACATTCACAAAAGACTATCCTCCATTCATATAATGACTTACAATATTAGCCATTTTCATGGCCTTATACAAAATGAGTTAAATGTTAAAACAAGCCAACACCTTTGGCCCCAAAATAATGTGACACAAAAATAAAATCGAAGGTTCCTATACATGCCATAATCAAAATGATAAAACTAGCTATACCAAGTGCTTTAAGGATAGTGTGATTAGCTTCAACGACATAGGCGATGATCCTCGAACTACTTTGGCGGCACTATAAGAAAAAGGGAAAGGAAAGAGGGTAAGCATGGGAGCTTAGTAAGTACATATATGCAAATAAGTGTAACTAGAAACACATTCATCAAACAATGGTTTATCATACTTAAATGATATATCATTTTAACCTAACTGTCTTACTCTTCCTTCTTTTACGCATACTTACTACATCTCATCATATACTAAGGTCTTCATTTGAGAGTTTAGTATGCATACCTGTAATTACCGTAAAATAACTCAAGTTCATTCTCTCTATTGACATACCTCATTGGAAGTATCGCTAATCCATTCATCAAGTTACCCCTTTGAACACTCGAAAATACCAATGAATGCACAGATAGTTTACTCTTAAGTACTATACAAGTAGCCAAAGCTACCTCGTACTTTGTAATACTTGCATATTTGAGCTACTCACGGGCCTTTTCACCAAGTCAGTACCCAGATCCCGTAGCTCTATCATGTAATGCTAGCTCATTGAGCTACTCACGGGTCTGCACACAAAGTCAGTACCCGGACCCACATTACATAATTCACTTATCTCATGAACTCAGACTCAACTCATTAGTTCAGACCACTCAATTTCTCATGACTCAAGTTTTATACCCTATACTATTTTTGAGGTTCGACGGGATCTCGTGTCTAACCTGATGCTGTCGCACTTTTTCATAATGTGGATTACTCTTATTTCGCACTACTTATACTTTCATGGTATCAAGTAAGATTATGATACATAAAAAAATATAAAACATTTAAAAGTAAGATACGATAACACATTATTTACATATGTACTTACCTCGGCACAAAATGATGGAAACGAGCTTAATCCTCGTAAATTTTGTTCTTCCCTCGATCAAGACCCGAATCACATTTCTCTTGATCTAAAATGTCAAAAATTAGCTTATTTAATACACAAATCATTCAATTCAACTTAAGACTCATACTTTAGTAAAATAACCGTTTTGCCCTTGAACTTCCCAAAAATTACGATTTTACCCCTAGGCCTGAAAATCAATTTTTATCAAATTTCCTTATTAGCCAAGCCAAATTGACCATTTATTTCTCTAATGACCACCCTAAATTCTCAATATTTCACAACATTACTATCTATTTTACGAACTTTACAAAATGGTCCTATTAGGGTTTTCATGAGAAGTCGTTTCACAAAAGTTGTTCACTCAACAACCAAGACTCATTTTCTTCCATAAAAACTCAGCAAACATACAAATCCTTTCATGGTAAGTCCCTAGATTATCAATCATTTCACAAAATATTCCCCTCAATAGCTAGATTAAGCTTTAGGAGTCCCAAAAGTTCAAAAATTATCAAGAATAACCCTCAAATTGACTTACTTGCAAGAGGTTAGCTTGGCTAAAATTTCAAGGCTTCAAAATTTTTATTTTTACTAAGAATTTCAATGAAGAAGAAGAGATGAAATGGGTGATATCAACTTTTGTTTATTTTATATCTTTTTTAGTCAAACAAGTAACCAAATTTTGACCTAACATTGACTAGCCTAATTCTTTGTCCCTATGGCCGGCCATGCTACATTTTAAGGTCTATTTTCCATTTAAAGACCTTAAATTTTGGCTCTCTAGCTTTTTGGTATGTCTATAAAGTGAAATTGAACTTTTACCCTTTATGTGATTTAGTCCTTTTTCGCGATTAAGCTCACAAACGCTAAAATTAATTCGCCAAAATTTTCATGCACCTTTATAAACATGCTGTCACACTTAAAATAATATTAAAATAATTTCTCCATCTTCAGAATACTAATTTTGAAACCACTGTTCCGACTAGGCCCAAAATCAGGCTATTACATCACAATAGTCAAAATGGAGAATAATCCTCCCAAGGCCTAATCTGAGTGGCTTAGCTTACCATTTCGGCATCAACTCGTCCACATTTCAAATTCTATATTTTCCTCCCTTAATTCTCTCCTGAAATCCCTCTTCAAATCCCTCCAAGACCAATTCAAACTCCACTCCACTTAACAGTGTTTCAGTCACCTTCTACTACCCTCACACCCAGTGCAGCAAAATAAAACACTCCACTACTCAAAGTACGATTCGAACCTCAGACCTCAGAAAACCATAGCATGCCACATATCCCCTAGGCCAGAAGTCTCTTTTCTGTCATGTTCTTCCCCAATTTACTTAAAATCCTACTGCCCAGAGGTAGTGCTTATTCCTTAAAAAAACAAAACTTTTTGCACTTGCTCAGGCTTGAACCCAAGACGTCTTAGACACTTCCCAGAACACTTAGCCTCTGAAGCAAATACACATTTGTGTCACTTCCTTGCACAACTAAATATTTATGTGTAGCCTCCTAACTGTTCCCAAGCTTAAGACCTAATACTTCTAGTCCCAAATTCAGGGCGTTACAATTCACCCCTCCTTAAAGAAATTTCATCCCTGAAATTTCCAACTATCAAATCAATTGCATAACACAGTCTTCACCATTTCGCTCCCGCTGCGCACTTTACTTCCAAAACACTACCACACATAACTTGAGTGTTTTCAATACAGTCTATAGATAGACTAGAATAGTGTGTCAATCTCAATCCTTGGCCACATTCGATCCGAAACTGACCCTCGGCCCCCAGATCCAGTATTGGGCCCAACGACCCTCTCTAAAATCCACAACATAGCCTGGAACAATGCGTGTGACAGCCCTAAAGTGACCCTAGTCGGAAAGCGATTTCGAGACCGCTAAACCAAGTCACCAAATTATTTCAATATGATATTTATTGTTTAAAATATGTGAATATGAATGTGTGAAAGTTCTAAGCTTCGATTTAGTAAATTGCATGTGAATTTAATCAATAGGACTTATGTGTGACACTTTTGAAATGTGATAGGTTAATCTATAAGGATCAATTAGTGCATGAAATCAAAAGGGTGGACTTGTATGTCAATTTCCCCCCCTAATTAGTAGTGGCCGGCCATGAGCATGAGGGTGGACAAAATGTTATGGCTAAAACATGTCATAAACATGTTGGGTTAATGCTTTATGTTAGGAATAATAAAATAAAGAACATGGGCAATAAAATATTAGTGTTAGTAGTAGGAGAAACAAAAAAAAATGTGTGTGGTTGTCCCCCATTGTGCCGTACCTAGAAGAAAAAAAAAGAGAGAAAAAAAAGGCTTCATCCTCCTTGTTCTTCTTGACCGAAAAATCAAAGGAAGAAGAAAGGAGTCTTCTTACTTCATGTTCGGTTGGTTGGTGTTTTAGGAGGAGGTATGTTTGATGTTGTTCCATGAGATTCATGCATGTTTTTAGTTGTTAGTTTGAGTTCTACCTAGCCCATGGTTTAAATCTTTGCTATGTGATGAAGATGAGCTAAGTTTCGGCTAAGGTGGATTTGTGTTGATGTCATTTGCATGCTAAATGTGAAGCTTTGTAATGATACATGTGATGGTGTCTTGATGCATTCGGCCATGGTAGGAAGTAGAAGAGAATTGTTGCTCATTTTATTTGGATGAGAAATGGTAGTAAGGTGAAGTGCAAATGTTAGTATTTAATTACTAATGCATATATGTGTATGAGCCGAGTTTTGAATTTGAGACAAAATGGTATGTAGTCAATACTAGTAACCATATTTGTAGGAAGTATTAAGCATATATTGGCCTCAACATAGACATGCATATTCAGCCACATGAGATAGATTGGTGTTGCATGTATTCGGTTAGGGGCAAGCATATTGATGCTTTTATCTTGACTTAGATAATCGGCTCAAGGAGAATTTGTTAAGTGCTTAGTTAATTGATATTAGGTCAATGATGTGTGTATTCGGTCATAAAAGTGCACATGAGGAAATGTTAGATTAATTGTATTAAATTGCTCAATGTGATTAAAAATGCGTATGACCATTTTGTATTTGAGCTAAAGGTGGCCATATGACCTATCAAACTCCTTGTCATTTTCAGCCATAACTTTAATAAGTTAAATTTGTTTGAATTAGCTCAAGAGCTTAGAGGACCACAGTTGGATAAGGGAAAGGAAAAAGTGATCGAATAGCCGTCGAAATCGTTCGACCACATCCGAGGTAAGTTTTCGAGTAATGAAACTTAGATTATGATTCGATTAGATTATGTTATAAGCAAATCAGAATCATGCCCTTTGTATGTAGCTTTTGAACTGAAAATGATAATGCTTGATAAGTGACTTGTGTTTGAATTCTAGTTACGAAAATGAAATATTGATGTGTCATGATTTATTGATATGTGCATGGATATTCGAATTGATAACCGGGCTAAGTCCCGAAGGCATTTGTGCGAGTTCCTATATCCGGGCTAAGTCCCGAGGGCATTTGTGCGAGTTACTATATCCGGGCTAAGTCCCGAAGGCAATTGTGCGAGTTACTATAACCGGGCTAAGTCTCGAAGGCAATTGTGCGAGTTACTATAACCGGGCTAAGTCCCGAAGGCATTTGAGCGAGTAGCTATATCCGGCTAAACCCCGAAGGTACTTGGTTTGGGAATGAGCAATCTTGCTGTAATAATTTCAATTAATACGCTCGTAAAATCCCAATGATAAGGTACGTTTCGTATATGCATTGGAGTAGTGATTTCGTTTAAATATTATCCGCTCAGTCGATTAGTGAGCTTTCGAGCCTTTGGTTAAGTTGATCCCTTATGTATGAATATAAGGGTTGGAATTGTGAAGTAGGACTGATTTTTGAGAATATGTGTATATGAAATTACCCGTTTAGTAATATGAATGCTATACTTCAGTTGTGCCTAATTTTATTGCTCAAAACTTACTAAGCATTAAATGCTTACTCCATTCTTTGAATCTCTATTTTATAGATTTTGGTTTGTCAGCTATCGGACTCGGGATTGTCGAAGTCGAAGTCGTCCACACTATCAAAGCCCTTTTGGTACACTTTTGGTTGAACTCTGAAAATGGCATGTATAGGACTACCCTTTTTATTGTTGGTCATGTACCCTTGGTTTTGTGTAAATTTGGATAGCCATGCGAAAATGGCTTAAATATACTTTGATCATAGCATTATAATCATTTGTATGTTGTTCGTTGAGAGGTATGGAAATGTTGGTAACGATTAGCCATTGGAATGGTTATTCATGATCATTTTGGTGCTATGTATGACAAACTCTAGTTGATTCATGGAAAACCATGAAATAGGTAAGGTTTACCTTAAAAATAGATGCTGACAGCAGTAGTGGTATGGATGTGAAAAATCACTAAAAATAGTAGGAATGGAATTAAATAGTGAATGAATTATGTAATCGAACCTTGATGAATCTATTTTCATAAGAAAGTAACGAAATGATCATATGAACAGTATATTATGAGATGTTAAAGTTTTCATGGTACAGGGCCAGAACGGTTTCTGAATTCCCTGTTCCGACTTTGGAAATTCATTATAAATTAACCAGAGATAATTAGAAGTCATTCCATATATGTATAGATTCATTTTCGAGTCTAGTTTCTATAGAAACAAACGATATAAGTATTGAAGCCCTGTACAGGGAGATATCCAAGTCGTAATGCATGAAGGTCGGAGTAGTCAAACCCTGAAACAGGGGAGACTTTAACTAATAAACTGTACTAATTGGCTCGACCAAAACTTCTAGAAAAAAACTTTTAGATGGACATATGAGTCTAGTTTCAGGAAAAATTTACGGAATTGGTTTTCGAGTTGTGGAACTCGAGATATGATTTTTACGGTGACAGTGACGCAGTTAGCCAGCTCGTCTGGAAAATTTAAAAATGGACTGTGCAAATAAGTGAATTAAGTCTGTTAACCCCTCGTGTCCGACTCCGGCAACGGTCTCGGGTACGGGGTGTTACAATGCGTCATCCCCAGCCGCAGATCATGAGACCCAGTACCTCTGGTGCTCATTATAGAAATTGCGTTTTATCTTTATTAACAAATTTATGCATCAGTTTACAATTCTAGTTGTTTATTAATAGATATTTTATGGAGACAGTAACAAAAATATAGAGTATTATTTTTGCACAACGTAGTGTCTATCGGTGTCTACCGGTTTTACTACAATTTTAATATGCACTACTACAGAGTTTGCAGTACGGTATACTACCTACAATAGTCTCAGTAATCCTACCTCTGGCAGTTCAGTCAAAATCAAAATATAGGTTTCAGAGAGAACTTATAGGACCGGCGCGGAGAGTCGGTGTACCACAAATTTAGTGAAACATTTTAAAATACCTCAAATCATTTGAAACAGTTCTTTTAGAAATTCCAAGTCTAAAAAGTAACCCAAATCCACAGTCGAGTTTTGTAATCTGGCTCTGATACCACTAAATGTAACACCTCAATCCCGTCTTGGATGTTATGATCGAATCTGGTGATGTCACATTGAAGTGTTTTTTGTAAAGCGTGATATCGTTTGAAAAGCCCAATCTTTACTAAGCCTCTTTGTGTGATCTAAAAAATGGTTTTAAACCTTCCGTCACTATCAAAAGTATTTACTTTAAAATGTTATTAATTTCAAAATCTCGTTTGTAGCCGAAGCTTTATAAAATAATTGCGTACTAGAGTTTACTTTCAAAACATTATTTTCTTGCGGTAGCTCTTAAAACCGTTTACGTATTCATGGTATTTTTGAACAACATTTATCTTTCAAAAACTCGTGTCCTACTGCTAGTAGAGATAAATAAAACCCCAAATTAAATTAAAAACTTAAAGAGGCCTTATTACAGAAAATACCTAAATTAAAATACTTATTATTTAAAAGTCAAAAATAAAAGCATGCGTGGTTGTGTGGCCACCTTCGAGTCCCTCGCAGTACTGATCCACCTAAGGATTACCTGTGCAGATAAACGAATGGGTGAGTTTATGAAAAATCAGTGCGTAATCCCTTAATAAACAAATAGTCAAACATACAGTGAGCAAATACAGTCTGGGCCTAAGCCCTTTTTAGTAAAAGTGGCAATATCAGTTTGGGCTTTAGCCCATCTCAGTACAGAAACAATCATATGTTCAGGCCTTGGCCCTTTGCAGTAACAGTAAATAGTGTAGTAACAGTAAACAGTATGCAAGTCCTACCCATCCAGCCTCTACACTCTATCTTCGTCCAACCCTACACACCATGTGGGGATCAAATCAACCCACCCTATAACACCCCTCACCCGTATCCAACGTTGGGACAGGGTTCGAGGCGTTAACGGACTTAAACATTCACAACAACACATAACATATTAACAACCATGCATGGCAAACAAGCATATGCACATCACCAATATCAAACATAATATAAATAGCTAGATTTATAAGTCAGAATCATTAGCTCACTGAAGACCAATATATTTGGCCAAATTATAATAACACATGCTATAAAACTAGGTCCCTATACATGCCACTCACTTGATAATTCTAGCATATGTGTTTATACTGTCAAGGTGTTGGATTGATAGTGTGATGCTGCCTTCGATGATCTCCAACCCTGAGCTAACTTGACAACACTGAAAGAAATGGAAAGGAGGGGGTAAGCTTTACGCTTAGTAAGCTCGCATGAAATAATAATAAGCAATTTACTAACATGATTTCCATAGTAAAACTAACCAAATTGTATATTTACACATGTTCTGGTTAAGCTGCTTTCTTGAGTCACAGTCACTACATCATTTATATTTGGAGCTACGGAATTCAAAATTAAGATCCATAAATTTTCCCAGAAACTAGACTCGTATATATTTCCACCATAAAATTTTAAGAATTTTTGGTCCAGCCAATAAGTACATTTTATTATTAAAGTATCCCCTATTTTATTATTAAAAGTATCCCCTATTTTGATTAAGCTTTAATTAAATAATTTATTTGAAATTTAACTCAACTTACACAATTTTTGGTGAATTTTCAAAGTTACACAACTACTGCTGTCCAACACTATTTTACTACTAAAATTCACTCTTACATAATTTCACTTAATCCATTTTGTCTTATCGAAGTTCACTCAAATATCGAGCATATTGCCCAAAATTTTCTTAAACATATACCTGCACTTATTCATCATATAATCATGTTTTACTTAATTGATTTTCCCGTTGAACTCTTTGGAATAATAACTGATACTTAATTGCCTGCACATATTTTCACACTTGTAGCCAAAGCTATCTGGTACGCATAGTAGCCTACACTTAGTACTACACATGCGCCAATTATCTGGTCCATGTAGTAACCTGCAATTAGTACTACACACGTGACCTAACCATCTGATACACGTAGTAGCCTGCACTTAGTACTACACACGTGATCGAAGTTATCGGGTACGCATAGTAGCCTGCACTTAGTACTACACATGCGACCAATTATCTGGTACACGTAGTAGCCTGCACTTAGTACTACACACGTGACCTCACAATAGATCATTCGTATCGTTTCTATTCCGAAGGCTCAACCGGGAAATTCCTCACTTTCCAACATGTTACAATTTATTCAGTCCTTTTTCAATTTGCAATTTACAACAAATAATCATTCTATAGGCAGCCACATTTCATATGATAACAAAATATAATAAAATGAAAATAATCGATAACTTATTTACGTACAAACTTACCTCGAATCCAGAAATGGCAATTTACCATTCTAGTACATAACCTTGTATTTTCCCGATTTAAGCCCAAATCTCGATTTCCTTGATCTATAATATCACATTTAGCATACTAATTAGTCACACTATTCATATGGGTCTAAAAATCATATTTTTACAAATTTTCATTTTGACCCCTAAACTTTTACTTATTTGCACTTTTACCCTAAGGTTCAAAAATTAAATTTCTTCCTATTTTCTTTTGTTTTATGACATGCTGATCATTTTTCCCTTCTATAGCAACATCAAATTCTCACTCTAACATATACTTCTGAACATTAGGTATTTTTACCGATTATACCATTTTACTCGTTTTCACATAAAATCGCTTAGCAAAAGTTGTTTAACACAATTTTAAGCTTCATATTTTACCATTAAACTTCAAAATACATGCATATCATTCATGGGTAAATTTTTAAACATAAATCCTAGCTCAAAATAGTGGTAGAAATGAGCAGATCATGTTATCGGGATTTCAAATATGCATAGAACATTAAAAATGGAGCTCGGAATCACTTACTATTAAGCTTGGAAGCTTGGCCAAACCCTAAACATGGCTGCTCTTGGTACATTCTGCTATAGCAAGAAGAAAGGGACACATTTGGAGTTTAAAATTTGTCTTTTAATTCATTTTACCCATAAATGACCAAAATGCCCTTTTTACTATTCTTTCAAATTTTACCCAATCAAGGCCATTTTTGTCCAACAAGTTATACAATGGTTTAATTATCATTTACGAACCTCCCATTTAAAATTTCATAACAATTTAATACCTCTAACATGTAGAACTCAACTTTTGCATTTTTTACAATTTAGTCCTTTTTACTAAATTGAGTGCCCAAACATAGAAATTTTCCAACGAAATTTTCACAAAATCATTTCGTGAAATAGTAGACCATAAAATATAATAAAAATGAAATTTTCCTCATCAGATTTGTGGTCCCGAAACCACTATTCCAACTAAGCCCAAAATCAGGATGTTACACCCATCCCTACACACTAGAAATATAGCATCGATTGCGACACTAAACAGTATTTGTAGCAGAGCTACCAGTATAATAGGCTTAGAGCCATTAGTGATTTACAGCAGAGCTGCCAATGCAGTACACTTCCTCCAATAATATATAAACCCATCCCCAATGCATCATACGACGTGTCATGCCATATCATAATATTATACATGTACTCAATATAGTTACAAATAACATGCTAAAATATAAACACACATCACATAGGGGCAAAACAGTCATCTTACTATATAAGGGCAAAATAGTCATTTTACCTCATAAGGGCAAAATAGTCATTTCATCAAATTGGGGTCTAGGTATACTTACCGACCCTACAGTAAATCCACAGTCGTCTCGGGCGACCCGTGCAACCCTAACAGTCAAACAGTGAAAATGGGCCCAAGGCCCATAATACGGCCCATGTGGGCCTACACGCTCGTGTGGCCAACAAAGCCCAAAAATGGCCTTGGCCGAGTAAACTACATAGCCTAGCCCAATAATCTCCATACATCCATGTGGTTTACCCGTGTAGAGCCCACATGGCCCATTTTGGCCCAACGTGGCCCAAAACGGCCTAAGCCCATGAAATCGCTCATGGTGGCCTCTACGATCAAACGCCCACGTCCATGCGTTTGATTTACCACACAAGCGAGTAACATCAAAGACTACGTTTTTTGGCTTTTTGTTGATCTATAGTTTGGGTAGTGTTTCATACACCTTTTAGGATTCTTGGTATGTAATGCTCCTGAAATAATCACCTACAACATAAGACAAATCCATAACCAACATTAGTCATGCTTACCACTAATAATACAAAAACAGTCCTCAACGAAACCATTACTATCACTTACTTCCACTGCTTCAATCGATATGGCCCCATAGCTCTGTAGGTAAACCAAGTTTGATACAATTTGTTGTTGCCCAACATAAGTCAACATAACTGAAAGTTATAACTTACTCTATAATAAACGACAACTTCTCTTAAAAACGATTGAAGCATACTTTTCCCCTACCAAAATACTTACCGAACCAACGGGATTCAAGAGTTGATGCAAGAGAAAGAACCGATTCGATAAAGAACCAAAGAGGAGGATTGATCAACATTCAGCCAAGAAAAAGCAATAGGGAGAGAGTGAGAGGAGAACCGTGTGCCCTAACCCAAATGATCAAAGAACCCTTGTCGAACCAACAACAAGAATAGAGAGGGAGGAATGAAGATGGAGTAATCGATCAAGTAAGGTCACAAAAAGAACAAGAAATCGAGAGAGGCTTTTGTCAAAATCGAAAGTGTTAAGAGGGAAAGAGAGTGAGAGTACAGCCAAACAATATGATGCAAAAGAGGAGGTTTGATAGACTCAAAGGAATTAAGGGATAGGGAAGAAGAGCATTCGGTTAAAGAGAGGAGTGTAAGTCTAAAATCAGCAAAAATAAAAGGTCTTACCTAATCTTTCTTAGCACTACTCTGCCTCTAGAGAACAAAAGAAACAGAACCTGAAATGCTCACAATAGCCGAAATGGAGAATAATCCTCCCAAGGCCGAATTCTGAGTCTTTTAGCTTACCATTTCGGCACCAACTCTTCCACATTTCAAATTCCACATTTTCCTTCCTTAATTCTCTTTTAAAATCCCTCCTCAAATCCCTCCAAGACCAATTCAAACTCCACTCTACTCAGTAGTGTTTCAGTCACCCTCTACTACCCATACGCCTAGTGTAGTAAAATAAAACACTCCACTGCTCAAAGTAGGATTCGAACCTTAGACCTTAAACAACCATAACACGCCACTTATCCCCTAGGCCAGCAGGCTCTTTCTGTCATGTTCTTCCCCTATTTATTTAAAAGCCTGCTGCCTAGAGGTAGTGTTTATTCCATAAAAAACAAAACTTTTTACACTTGCTCAGGCTTAAACCCAAGACTTCTCAAACACTCCCCAGAACACTTAGCCACTGAAGCAAATACACATTTGCATCACTTCCTTGCACAACTAAATATTTATGTGCAGCTTCCTAACTATTCCCATGCTTAAGATCTAATACTTCTAGTCCTAAATTTAGGGTTTTAGGATTTAGGGTTTAGGGTTTTAAGGTTTAGGGTTTATGAATATGTGAATTGAGATGAGATGTTATAATATGTGATATATTCTTATGATAATCATTGTGAAAGTGCAAATGTGTACATGTTATGAATATGTTAAATGTTAGTGACAGTGTTTTGCTAAATATGCAAATATGCAGTGATAGTGCACAAATAATCGATAAATGATATATGTTTGATTTCAGATATTTTGGCCTTGTGATCTTGAAACCGTTGGATATTGTTCGCATGCCATAGGATTTTGAGTACTCACATATATGTACAGTGCTTTCAAGCATTGAGGGCCTATGATATGTTGGAGGGATAAGGGAGTGTGAGCTAAGCTCAATTCAGCGGGACATGTGAGGGGAAATAAGGGGAGTGTTAGCATTATGCTTCACTTTTGGGACATGTTTGACTCTATAAGTCTATATGGTGTGTTGGGGATATGTGTATCCGATGAGTGATGATAGAGCTCACTTTTATGTTTCATAGCTCAAGTGTCAAATTATCTTAAATTATGAATATGTGTGTATTTTGATATGTGTTTATATAATATATGACCATTATACAATTTATCTATAAACATGTTTTTTAGTATTGTGATATATGTTTGAATGTTATGTTATTATATGAGTATTGTGATATATGCTTAAATGTTGTATGATTATATGTGTAATGTGATATATGCTTAAAAGTGAAAATGTTTACCTTGTAAAAGAACTAGTAATAATTCACGAGTAAGTATATTATGACATTAAAGTTGGAATTGTTGATGTTATGCTATATGGTTGTTTCATTAATTCTTGATGAATTGTTTGCGTGGTAGTTGTTCTAGGCATTCATTGAGCTTGTTAAGCTCACCCACTCCCTTCTTAAACCATTACAGATTAGTAGTGTGCCGGTGTGAGCGATGCGGTTCCAAGGGGTGTTCCAAGAAGGACTATTTTCGTGTTTCCATAGGTGTTATCATTATTTGTGTTCATTTTGGGAATAAGGAAATGTGGTAGACTTTTTTTATGGTTTTTTTCATGGTATTAGAATAATTTTATGACTTTATTACTTTAGATTTTATGGACCTTGATATGTTGATTATTGCTTGGACATATTTATGATGTTGTGAACTACTACTATGGTCATTTTGATGATCGTTTGATGAGGTATTTGTTCCATGTTGAATAGATGCATGCTAGGATGAATTGACTGCTTAAGGATGCTATGTTTTTATTGTCTAGAGCAGAGGTACCAATATTTGTGTTTTAAAAATAATACCTCTATGATTTTGAATTGTGTAGGGAGACAAGAATGTAATTTGGTATCGATACCCTGTCACGAGTATCGATACTTGGGGAAGAAATACCGATACTTTGGTAAAGGTACTAATAATTTTTGACAATATGATTTTTGTGCTAGAAACAAAATACAAGTTTGGTATCAATTTCCCGGGTGGTATCGATACCGGTTAAAGAAATTATCGATACACCTGTCCTAGTACCGATACCTACGTGATTGTCTTGGAAATTTTGCTAAGTGGTCCTAATTCTTGTTTAATTATTATTATAAGTTTATTTAAAGTATGTTTGGCATGTTCTAATGATGACTGATAAATGTTTGACTAAAAATTTATAAGATCATTGATAAAGAGGATGATTGCTTAATATGTGACAATTTAATATGAGTATAACATGAGACGATGGTGTGACATCTTGATATTCGGGCTTAGCGATCAGGCCGGGTATAGGGGGTTACATAAAATATATTTATATGCATGCAAAATGGTTGTTTTATGTATATAATTAATCGTAGTTGCTTCGGCAATGGATGTGGCATCTTGTAGCTTTGACTTGGTGACCGAGTCAAGTATGGGGTGTTATATTATTTTTCAAATAGGTAAAATTATATAGAAAAAACCAAGATTTTGACTTAACTTTTATATATCACTAATACTGGTTACCTATATGGGACCAATTTAGGTTTACCTGTTGCATATATAAACAATTATATAAATAAAAACTTTTTAATTTATTGAACTACTTAAGTTTAATCATTCTAATTTTAGGTGTATAGTTGAAGAAAATTTTGATTTTTACTTATTAAATTTCATCAAATTGAAATTTTAGAGTTATATGGTAGAAAATAAAAATTCATATGTAATTTTTTGACTTATTGTTTTATACTTGCAAATAATATCTAAAGTTGGAGAACATTGGATACTATTTGTGCAAGAGAATTATACTTAATGTTTTAGGTTGTTCATATATTTGAAGGATTGTAACATAATAACATTCAAACATGTGTTAGACACAAGTACTTCAAAAAAAGTAAAAGTATATATAATATAGCTAATAGTAACATTAATCATCCATATGAAAACTTGAAAAAAATTTAGAAAACCAACTTGTGGTTGTTTTCCATTTCTCATGTTTATTGTAGCTGTAGATGTAAAATTAATGTATTGTTCAACTGCAATGAATACAACAGTAAGGAAAGTTAAAATAATTAGATAACAATAGTATACTCATGTTGTGATTGTTATTTAAATACTTGAAAAAAGAAATATTTTTTTTTCCTGTCCATTTAAACAAATCATATATAAGTTTGCACTAAGAATGAAGAGAAAAGATAACACACATTAAAAGAAGGATGGGAATGAGGTATTGGAGACAAATAATATCAATCCTAAACCAATCTTACAAGCATGGAAATCATAACATAATGAAAATTCCAATAACAAAATTCGTACTACTATTTTCATAGTTGGTGATAGAAAATGTTCCCACCTTCCACATCGCATTATCTTTCACTCTCCTATCTTCAAGTTAGTCATACCATTGATTTCGGTGTTGTGATGATGTTTTTCACAATTGGCAGCAGGACATTAGTCATAATTGTGACATTTACGTGCATGCATACTTGGTTTAACCAAAACAATGCAACCATAAGGTGAAGCCAAAGATCATCTTGTTTTATCTGAGACCATCAAGAAACCCTAAATTAGCCCTTTTCCTTTCAAGTCAACTGAAAGCACTAAAACCACCCCTTTTCATCATTTTCTTGAATTCCAAAAAATTAACCCTACCATCACCATCCACATCGACTTTCATTATCATCTTCTTACAATCTTCAACAGTTTTCCCTTGTTTAAGCCCAAGTGAAACCAAAACAGACATTAGCTCATCGACAGAAATGTAACCATCTCCATTTTGATCAAAAACCTTGAATGCCTCTAAAATATCTTCCTCTTCATCCTTATCATTCATAAAGGATTGATACAACTCATGAAACTCCTCAATATCGACGTAGTTATCACCATTGACATCAATTTTTTCAATCATTTGTGTTAACTCGTCATTGGGGATAAAGATACCTAATTTTTTCAATGAGTCATTCAATTCCTCCTTTGAAATTCTCCCATCTCCATTCTTGTCAAACATTTGGAAAACCTTCTTGAACTCTACATCATCCATTATTCTTTTTGTGGAAAGGAGAATATGTCGATGCTAATGGAGTAATTGGCTTCACTGCTTATAAAACAAAGGTGTTGTAGGTAGGATTAATCTAAGTCTAAGAGGGGGAAGGGCTGAAAGGATTTAAGTTCTTTATGAAACAAATAATTTAAAACAATATTGACAGTTTTAGAAAATAGCTTGTAGTAAAAAAATAGATGAGAACAAAACAAAAATTTTATTACATATGGTAGAAAGAAATTTTGGGAGAAAAGTTTGGAGGATAATTAGTTTTGAAGTTTGAATGGAAAGCCAAACCCTTTCTTAACAAGATGGGAGACTATTTTTAATAATCATAATAACAAAAACAATAATATTATGATACAAGAATCTATAATTTTTACATTAAATTCAAGGGCCAAACTAGGGGTTGGTTGAGGTTTTAACCTCTTGGGCTAAATGAAAAATTTTATTTTAAGACCCCTGTAATAGCCCGGTTTTAGCTAAATTAGAACAGTGGTTTCAGAACCAAAAATCTGAGGTCAAAAAATTATTTTAATATTATTTTTGGAGTTTATAGCATGTGAATATGTATGTGTGAAAGTTTTGTGTGTTAATTTTATCGTTTAGGTGGTTAATTTGACTAAAGGACTAAATCGCGTAAAATGCAAACATTGCATTCTATTTTTTAAAGTGCTTAAATGACATGACTTATTAAATTAAAGGTTCTTATGTTGTAATTAGACCATTGATAGTGGAATTTGTCATAAATGGGCATATATTAGTTGATTTTGTAATGTTTTCATTAAGGGTAAATTTGGTATTTATTATTAAAGCCTAAATAATTAAAAAAAGCTAAATTAAGCTTCATTTTCATTCATCTTTGGCTGAATATGGTGGAAGAAGAAAGTATAAAATTCATTTTAGGGTTTAGCACTTCTCTAGCTTGATTGAGGTATGTTTTGAGCTCAGTTTTTGATGATTTCTATGTTTTTGTGATCGTTGCTTCGAGTACTAGCTAGCCCGTGCTTTAATTTTTGAATTTTTTGATAATTTTGTGAAGTTCCATTGATGAATGCTTGAGTTATTGAATGTTTGATGATGGAAAATGAGTATTTGATGATAGATTATTATGTTTAATTAAGTGATTTTTGATCAAAATGCTTATTGTGGATTAAATTGTGAAGTTGGAAAATTTAGGGGTCTAAATGTGAAATAAATCAAATTAATGGGCTGCTAGGGACCTAAGGAAAATTTGGCCTAACATGAGCATATTGAAATTTGGTGTATTTTGAGTTGTTTTGAAATAGGGACTAAATTGAGAAAATGTGAAATTATAGGGGTTAATGTGTAAAATGCCCCAAATTGTGTGCTTTGGATGAAATTGAATGAATTGAGGAATAAAAGAGTTAATTTTTAATGAATATAGATCAAGAATGGAAGAATTTAGATTTAGATCGAGGGAAAATAAAAGTTATCGAATAGTCGGCCCATCCGTTTATTTTGACTATGAGGTAAGTTCATATACAAATGAATGCTTTTAAATTGAATTATATGTGTTTACTTGCGATTGAATTGTTATAAATGTTGAATGAGCACTTATGAGCAAGAATCGATAGAGTTTCGACATCCGAAAGTCTCAAACGAACCTTAGGAATAATATAGGATACAGATGTCATGACATTAGGTTATCGATATTTGATTACATCTAAGACCATGTCTGGGACATTGGCATTATATTGAGATTATGTGTAAGACCATGTCTGGGACATTGGCATCGTTAATCGATTTCGTGTAACACCCTGTCTGGGATAGTGGCATCGATATGTGATAACATGTAAGGCCATATCTGGGATATAGCATTGTACTAGTTTATGTGATTTTTGAGTATCCTTATTGATTCCGAACGGTCTAGCGGGCAAAGTTAAATCGAGAAAGAATATGTGAATGAGCTAAGTGATTCAAATATGTACAAAATTCATATGATCTTTGAGAAGAGAAGGTAATTCAAGTATGTACAAAATTCATGTGTTTCATAAGTTAATTATATGATGTATATAATGCCTTGTATGTTGGCTTATTTGGTGTGATTATGTGTTGGTTATTTTGATTAGATGCTAATTGATGTGATTAGGCTTGGAAGCTAGCATGTTTGAGTTGACCATATGGTATATGTTAAAGTATGAAATAAGTAATAATTTGGTGGATAAATGCATTTAGTAGTTATATATGTTTGATGCTTTTAGCATAGTTGCAACACCTCAAACCCGGCCTAGAAGTTAGGCCTGAATCTGGCGTGTCACATTGAAGTGTTTTTCGAAAACCATGTTCTCATTGAAAACCCTTCTTACTACTCAAAACCTCTGGCCATTTTAAAACTTGTGAAACGTTAATTCCCTTAAAACCTTACTTGCTGCGGAAGCTTACTTTTAAACAGTTGCGGAAACGAGATATTTTGAAAACCAGTTGTTGTTTTGGAAAAACCGTGCCCTACTTCTAACAAATATTAAGCATACTAAATAAATTTCCCAATAAAAGGTTAAGAAAATAAAGAGGCCTTAATACAACCCAAATCAAAAACCAAAGTGCTTAACTAAATAAACAAAATAGTAAAACATGTGCAGTTGTGTGGTCGTCTCCGAGTCCCTCTGCGACACCGATCCACCTAACGCTGGGGATTACCTGGACAATTAATAAACGGGGTGAGTTTACGAAAACTCAGTGTGTAATCCCCTTACTAGAGTAACAGTCAGTAAACAGACAGAATTCAGAATCAGTCTGGGTCGGAGCCCATTACAGTAACAGTACAGTCCAGTTCAGAGCATACGTGGGCCAAAGCCCGTTACAATATCATTTGGGTCACAGCCCATAACAGAATCAATTGGGCCTAGCCCATCTTAACCTCAGTTGGGACGAAGCCCACATCGCAATAATATCACAATAATATCATACATACAATGCTGTGCAACCCACCCCAATAATCCAACCGCTACGCACCAACTCCGTCCCCCGATACACACCATGTGGGGATATAAATATTGACCCACCCATCTGATACACATCAATGGTAGCCCGGTTGAGGTACTACCTTCATTGCAGCAAGTTGCTAATCAAATATTAGGCTTAATAGCCATCGGTGGATCCACGGTCGTCAAGCAACCATGCGATCCTCATATACTTCCTCCGTTCCATAATTCCCAACCCATGCAATATATCGTGTATGTCATGCTCAATCATCACACGTGTATGCAGAATGGCCATACTCAGTAACAGTCTTTTAAACATATATTAAGAGCATATCAGTCATACAACCACAGTCAAGTAAATTAAAACACAGTCATACATCCATAATCAAATCAGTCAAATTTGAAGACTAAGTCGGTCATTTACCCTTAAGGGCAAAATAGTCATTTTACCCTCCAGGGGTATGTCAGTCATTTTACACTACAAGGGTATTTTAGTAATTTTACACTATAAGGGTATTTCGATAATTTTACAAATCGGGGGTGTTTCGGTAATATTACAAATCGAGGGTATTTTAGTAATTTTACAAATCGAGGGTATTTTGGTAATTTTACAAATCGAGGGTGTTTCGATAATTTTACAAATTGAGGGTGTTTCGGTAATTTTACAAATCAAGGGTGTTTCGATAATTTCACAAATCAAGGGTATTTCGATAATTTTACAAGTCGAGGGTATTTTAGTAATTTCACAATCGAGGTATTTTGATAATTTTACAAATTGGGCGTGTTTTGGTAATTTCACAAATCGAGGGTATTTCAATAATTTTACAAATCGAGGGTATTTTAGTAATTTCAAAATCGAGGGTATTTCGGTAATTTTACAAATCGGGGGTATTTCGATAATTTTACAAATCGAGGGTATTTTAGTAATTTCTCTTTATTATGGGTTTATTACTTACTTGGCCCCTTAACAAGTCTTCGTTGGCTAAAGTGAACAGATACTATGCACCAGGTAGGATTCCAGAGAAGAGAAGGTGAGTCATTAAGACCGCTTAAGTACCAAGCTCTCCCTAGATTCAATCCTAGACATGCATATACCCATTGCCACACCTTAACCTTATGACTCATCCACAGTCACGATTAATTAATTATTTAAGTTTTATGTTTGCTTGAGTAGTTACCAAAAACTAATCCCCAACCCCTTTACCAAACACTAACAGATCCACACTTATTCATTTGGCCCCTTTAAGCCCAATCTCGTTCACATGGCCCATCAAGCCCAATCTCGTTCACATGGCCCATCAAGCCTAATCACATTCATATGGCCTATCAGGCCCAACTACTTCCCACTTAACAGTTAGATTTACACAAGCGAGCCCACGGGCCCATCGAGGCATAGAACAACCCCAGCACACGAGAACGCTCGTAGCGGCTTACAATTTTTGCCGATTTCTAACAAAGAAGGGCGTGAATACACACCTGTTTATGAGAACGCGTCGAAGTCCACAATCACCAACCTTGGCACATCCTGCATTGGGTCTTAATCACCCTTTCCCATGTTAGCTTCCCTATGTGGGATTACTTTCAACCATTAGGAAAATTCCTTGTTTTCTTATGACCACCTCAACCACAGAGTTCCAGTCCAACTCCACCTCCTATATAGCTCAAACAGCAACATAAATACTCCATTGTGCATCCCAAGACTTGAACCTTAGACCTCATAGTTACACAACACGCCACCTTGCCACTCCACCATAGGCTCTTTCTGTGTCATATTTTATCCTCAATTAAATTTAAGGTCTATAGGCCAAAGTCCAGGTTCCTTTAAAAGAAAAACCAAAATAAATTGCAAGAGCCAAGACTTGAACCCAGGCTCCCTTGCAACCTTAATGATGCCACAACCACTAGACTACAAGCTTCCTTGTGTCATTTATTTACCACAATAATTTAAAAGGCCTTCATCCAAGCACCCAGGGTTTTATTCACTTATTACCAAAATTTTTGCTAAAGCCCAGGTTTGAACCCAAGATTTCTCCAACACTTCTCAGGGCCATTAACCACTAAAGCAGACATTTAATTGTGTCATTTCCTTGTACAATTAAATGCTTATATACAACCTTCTTACGGATCCATACTAAAGGCCCAATACTTCTAGGCCCAAATTCGGAGCGTTATAATAGTGAAATGGTATGTTTAGGTTGTGGAATTGAATAGTGGAAATGGTTGAGATTAGATGGCATTATATGTGTATGAATTGGTGGGTTTTTGGTCACATGAAGACGTATTGAAATGGTGCTATTTGGTTTCTATGTATGATTGTGGTTAGGGTGGCAAATTGGCTTTGCAAATAGCCTATTTTTGTCTACACGGACAGAGACACGGGTGTGTGTCTCAACTGTGTGCGACACACGGTCATGTTAAACGACCATATGTCCCCTGGGGTACCCTTCGATATAAATTCATTCTACCTTATAGTTTTGACATGGCCTAGACACACGGGTGTGTCTATTGGCTGTGTGTGGCACACGGGCTGGCACATGGGCGTGTGGTCGGCCGTGTTGTAACATCCCAGTTTAGACCCTAGTCAGAATAGTGGTTTCAAACCAAAAATCTGAGTCAAAATAATATTTCAATATTATTTTCTATGCTTATAATATGTGAATTGATATCTGTGAAAGTTTCATGGGAAAATTTGATCGTTTGTGTGCTTAATTTAGAAAAAGGACCTAATCGCGTAAAATGTAAAAGTGGCTAGCTATGTTAAAAGTACTTAAGTGGTATGTCTTATTAAAGGAGAGGTTCTTATGTTGTACTTAGTCCATTGATAGTGGGAATGGACATAAATGGGCATTAAAATGATGGTTTTTAAATGGTTTATTAAAGGGGTAAAATAGTAAAATGTGCATTAACGTTAATTAAATTAAAACAAAAGAAAAATTCATCCATTATCATTCATTCTTTTCCAAAAATACAAGGAAAAAGAAAAGAAAAAGAGTTAAGGAAATTGATGATTTAGGTGTGTTTTGATTCGTTTTCGATAATTTCTACGTTTTTGTGATCGTTGCTTTGTGTTTTATCAAGCCCATGCCTCAATTTCTTAATTTTATTATAATTTCAAGCCCATGCCTCAATTTCTTAATTTTATTATAATTTTAAGATGTTTCATTGTTGATAATGTGAGTTTTATGAAGTTTGATGATAGAAAATGAAAGATATGTGTTAGATTACTATGTTTTATATTAGGATTTTTGATGAATTTGAGTATTTCGGACTAAATTGTGAAAATGAGAAATTGAGGGGCTAAAATATGAAATAAATGAAATATGTGGGTTTATATGAGCTAAAGGAAAATTTGGTTAGGCATGTGTGAAAAGAAATTATGTGTATTTTTGTGATTTTATGAATTAGGGACTAAAGTGTTAAAATGTGAGGGCTAATTTGTAAAATACCCTAAATATGTGTTTATGGATTGATTTGAATAAATGTGAGATTGAATAAGTCAAATTTGAATGTGTCTAGATCAAGAACCAAAGAAAATGGAATTAGATCGAGGAAAGTTGAAAGTCGTTGAATAGCCGTTTGTTTCCGTTCATTTCCGTATGAGAAAAGTCTATATACAAATAAATGTGTTTGAATTGATTTATTCATGTTTATATGATATTGAACTGTGATGAATTGTTATAGAAGTTGAATATGTGAAACTGAGAAAGTATCGATAACGTAACGATGTCCGAAAGTCCCATACAAACCATAGGAATAGTTAGGATACATATGTCATGACATAGGATTTTTGATATGTGATTTTGTGTAAGACCACGTTAGGGACGTTGACATTGATTTGAGATTTACATGTAAGACCATGTCTGGGACATTCGCATCATATTTGATTTCGTGTAAGACCCTGTCTGGGATAGTGGCATCGATATTTGATTACATGTAAGACCATATCTGGACGATGGCATTGTATGAGCTTTTCGAGCTATCTGCTTATCCTATTTAATTCCGTACGGTTCAACAGGCATTCTGAGAAATACATGATTGAATGAATGAATAACCGATTCAAGTATGTATTGAATGAATGAATAATCGATTCAAGTATGTGGAGATGTGTTCAACATTTGTTAATGTGAAGTAAGTATATCTGCAAGTGATGATATGTGATATAAGTATGAGAAAATATGCTATATGTGCAAATGAATTGGGAATATGTGAAATGTATATGAACTATGTGATTTGTGATAGTATTTGGCTATGAAGTATATGTATTTTATGATGCTTATATGCTTAAAATGATAAGTTTATTTGTATATGACTTATTAAGCTTTTGAAAGCTTACTTTGTATGTGTTTCTATTGTATTATAGCTATTGAAGCTACTGAAAGCTCGGGGATCATCGGGGATCATCACCACACTATCAAATATTATTTTGGTACCTTTTGAAAATGTATATATCATCGTATGGCATGTATAGGCTAGAATTAATGTGATATGTTTTGAGATGGGTACATCATGCCATGAGATATGGCTTGATTATGGTTGAACTTATGGTTTAATTTTGGTATATGATATGTGATGCAAAAATGGTAAATTTGGCGTATATATATGGCCTAGTGAAATGGTTATAAATGTGATATGAAACATGTATTCAAGGTATGAATTAATTACATGGAATTAGTATGTTTGAGTTGGAATTATGTATGGAAATGATTAATTATACTGAAGTATGAGTGATGCTTGTTTTGGAAATGTTTTGGTTGCATATTGGGTTATGAAATGTGGTATGAAAAGCTTATGTATATAGGGTGGCAAAATGGCTTTTCAAGTACCTTATTTTTGTCCACACGGGTAGAGACACGGGTTTGTGTCTCAGTCGTGTGTAATACACAATAATGTTACACGGCCATGTGTCCCTTGGGGTAGTCCTACAATTTAAAGTCAGTCTCGAGCACGGCCTAGACACACGAGCGTGTGTGGTGGCCATGTGAGGCACACAGCCTTGGCACATGGGCGTGTGTGGCCATTTCGAAGGGTACACGGGCTAGACACACGGGCGTGTGGTCAGCCGTGTGATCCAAGTTAGTTTTGACCACGGCCAAGATACACGGGCATGTTTCCGGCCGTGTGGTATAGGTCAGTATGTATACCCTATTTTCACATGGCTTGTGACACGAGTGTGTCTAGTAGTCGTGTGAGGCACACGGCCCGTTCACACGGGTATGTGATACTAAAAAGTTTGAAAATTTTATAAGCTTCTCAAAGTTTGTGAATGTTATCGTTTTATTTTTGAACCACCTCTAAGCATGTTTTAAGGTCTCGTAGGACCTTACAAGGGACAATGTGATTTATATGAATAGATTTTGATTATGAATGTATGAATGAATGTGAATTGTGTGTGATTTTCGATAATGCCTCGTAACCCTATTTTGGCGACGGATACGGGTTAAGGGTGTTGCATTTAATTTGTATCAGAGCTACAGTTTAGTTGATTCTTGGACTAATGTAGCGTGTGTGAGTCTAGCTATACATGCCATATATATAAATTGCAACACTGTGATGATTCCTGACACTTAAAATGTGTTTATCGTATAATAAATGGACCCCGATCGAGCCATAGCTGATGATGTGGAAAGTAATGCGCCCGCTCCTGCTCAAGGGACAGCTTCGGATGATTCTAGGCCGATTACGAGTAGCCATGAGGGAGAGGCTACCCAAGCCTTCTTCTAGATGATGAATTAGTGGTTCACCCAGTATATTAGAGCTAATCCAGCTGCTCCACAACATTCACCCCCGTCTAATCCTCCACAAGTCCCTGTCTTGCCACAAGTTATGAATCTGATTCATTTGAATAAGCCTTCAGTTGATAAAATTAGAAAATATGAGGTTGAAGAGTTTTGTGCTACTACTGATGATGATGCTGAGAGAGCTGAGTTTTGGCTCGAGAATTCGATACAAGTGTTTGATGAAATGTCATGTACTCCTGATGAATGTCTTAAATGTGCTGTTTCACTTCTGAGAGATACGGCGTATCATTGGTGGAAAATGTTGATATCTGTGGTTTTGAAAGAACGAGTCAATTGGTAGATCTTTCAGACTAATTTTAGAAAGAAGCACATCAGTCAGAGATTCATAGATCAGAAATGCAAAGAGGTTTTTGAGTTGAAATAAGGTCGTATGTTTGTTACAGAATATGAACAAGAATTTGTAAGATTAAGTCAATATGCACGAGAATGTGTTTTGACTGAAGCTATAATGTGTAAAAGATTTGAAGACGGTTTAAATGAAGACATCAAGCTGTTAGTCGGGATTCTAGAAATCAAAGAGTTTGTGGTGCTCGTCGAGTGAGCATGCAAAGCTAAAGAACTCAGGAAAGAGAAAAGAAAAGTTGATTTTGAAGCTAGAGATTCGCAAAAAAGATCATCGAGTAAGTCATTCCAATCAGCATCAAAGAAGTTCTAAGATGACTTCATCCGCGAGTTATTCTAGACATGATCGAGACAAACCACTTGTGAGTTCGAAAGCTACTTTAGTAGCTAGTGTTGGTAACATCAGGCCTAACCGATCCGAGTGCAAATATTGTGGTAAACGACACCCCGGCCACTGTAGATTGAATGATCGGTCTTGTTTCAAATATGAATCATTAGATCATTTTATTCGTCAATGTCTAGAGTTGGTTAAGCAAGAGATAATGCAGAATACTAGGCCGAGTAACATGACAGCTCGAGGTAGACCACCCAGAAACACGGGTAATGTGAGTGGTAGCCAGAGGGGAATTAAAAACACTACTATCAGATCTAAGGTTCGTGCACCTGTTAGAGCTTATGCTATTCGCCCTCGTGAAGAAGCTTCATCTTCAGATGTTATTATTGGTACTTTCACTCTTTATGAAACTACTGTAATTGTATTGATAGATCCAGGATCGACTCATTCTTATGTATGTGAAACTTTAGTATCCAGTAAGACTTTGCCTGTAGAGTCCACTGAATTTGTGATTTGAGTATCGAACTCCTAAGGGAGATATGTATTGGTTGATAAAGTATGCAAGAATTGTCTGTTGATGATTCGAGATTCATGTTTTCTAACTGATTGGATGTTGTTGCCATTTGATGAATTTGATATAATTCTAGGTATGGATTGGTTAACACTGCATGATGCAATAATGAACTGCAAACGAAAGACGATTGATCTGAGATGTCAGAATGATGAGATTATTTGGATTGAATCAGATGATTTGAATGGTTTGCCAACAATGATTTCTTCGATGTTAGCTCAAAAATATGTGAATAAGGGTTGTGAAGCTTATTTAGCTTATGTGCTTGATACAAAAGTGACTGAAAGGAAGATTGACTTAGTACCAGTTGTGTGTGAATATCCGAATGTGTTTCCTGAAGACTTATCAGGTTTGCCATTGATCTGAGAGGTAGAATTTGGTATTGAATTAGTGCCGGGAACAACTCCTATATCAATAGCTCCGTACAGAATAGCTCCAGCAGAAGTAAAAGAATTGAAATCTCAGTTGCAAGAGTTGCCGAATAGTGGATTTGCAGGACCGAGCTTCTCACCTTGGGTACATCGATTTTGTTTGTGAAAAAGAAAGACAAAACTATGACAATGTTTATCGATTATCGACAGCTCAATAAAGTGACGATCAAGAACAAATATCCATTATCACAAATTGATGATTTGTTGGATCAATTAAAAGGGGCTACAGTGTTTCCAAAGATAGATTTGAGATCAGGTTACTATCAGTTGCGAGTTAAAGACTCTGACGTGCCAAAAATTGCTTTTTGAACGAGGTATGGACATTATGAGTTTTTAGTTTTGCCTTCTGGACTAACAAATGCACCTGTCATTTTTATGGATCTCATGAATCGAATTTTCAGACTGTATTTGGATAGATTTGTTGTTGTATTTATAGATGACATCTTGATTTATTCCCGTGATGAATCTGAACATGCTGAGCATCTGAGATTAGTGCACAAATTTTACGAGATAAACAGCATTTTGCAAAGTTCAGTAAATGTGATTCTGGTTGTGTGAGTTGGTTTTCTGGGGCATATTGTGTCAACATCGGGTACTCGAGTAGATTCGAGTAAGATTTCAGTAATACTGGATTGGAAGCCTCCAAGAAATGTATCCGAAGTCTAAAGTTTTTTGGGACTCATCGATTATTACAGACGATTCATAAAAGGTTTCTCAATGATTGCAACTCCGTTGACAAGATTACTTCAGAAAGATGTTAAGTTTGGGTGGCCAGATCAATGTCAAAAAAGTTTTGATCAACTAAAAGCTTTATTAACTGAAGCTTCAGTGTTAGTTCAGCTAGAATTGGGTAAAGAATTCATAATTTATAGCGATGCATCGTTGAATAGTCTAGGCTGTGTTTTAATGTAGGAAAGTAAAGTCACAGCTTATGCCTTGAGACAATTAAAGCTGCATGAAAAGAATTACCCGACACACGATTTGGAATTAGTAGCTATCTCATTTGCATTGAAGATTTGGCGCCACTATTTGTTCGGTGAGAAATGTCATGTTTATTCTAATCACAAGAGCTTAAAATATTTAATGACTCAGAAAGATCTGAATTTGTGACAACGAAGATTGTTGGAATTGTTGAAAGATTATAAGTTAGTGATTGACTACCATCTAGGATAGGCTAATGTTGTGGCTGATGCCTTAATTTAGAAATCTTTATTTGCACTTCGTGCGATGAATACTCAGATGACTCCTTCCGATGACGGTTTGATTTTAGCTGAGTTGAAAGCGAGACCGTTATTTTTACAACAAATTTGTGAAGCTTAGAAAGTTGATAATGAATTATCAGCTAAAAGAGTCCAATGTGATTTGAATTCTGATTCAGAGTTTCAAGTTGATGCTAATAATTGTTTAAGATTCAGAGGCCGAATATGTGTTCCGAGAAACTCAGAGTTGCTTCAAATGATTTTGAAGGAAGCTCATAATAGTTGGTTATCTGTACATCAATGAAATACAAAAATGTATAACGATCTGAAATAGCTTTATTGGTGTCCTGGTATGAAGTGTGATATCTCAAAATATGTTTCGAAATGTTTAATCTGTCTGCAAGTCAAAGCTAAGAATCAGGTACTGTCTGGGTTACTACAGTCGATTATGACTCCTGAATAGAAATGAGACAGAATCATAATGGATTTTGTATCAGGTTTGCCCCTGTCTCCGAGTAAGAATGATGCGATAGGGGTGGTTGTTGATAAACTGACAAAATCAGCTCATTTCATTCCTGTGCATATGGATTTTTCGCTCAATAAGTTAGCTGAGTTATACATTTTTTAGGTTGTGAGATTGCACGAATACCTTGTAACATCCCAAAATAGGGCCTAAACGGAAATAGTGGTTGCAAAACCATGAATTCAAGATAGAAAAGTTTATTCCGATTAATTTTTATAATTTACCAAGTGATTAGATGCACGTGTTAGAGTATCGATGGAAAATTTTATAGATAGCATGCTTAATTTCCCTACTAGGGCTTATTTGCAAAAGTTGATAAATATGAGAGTTTTAGATGCTAAAGGATTCAATTGAAGAGTATAATTGAAGTATAGGTCCTTAAATGGTAATTAGACCATTAGGTTTTCATGGACAAAAATGGACATACATAGATAAAAATAAATAAAGTTTTAATGAAGGGTATTTTAGTCATTTGGTAACTAAAAGATTAAAAAAGGGAAAAAGATGGAAAAATGTGCCCATCTTCTTCATTAGGCCAAAATTTCAAGGGTTCTTCATAACTAGGGTTTTGTCAAGCTTCCAAGCTTCATAGTAAGTGATTCCAAGCCCTGTTTTTAATGTTTTTTAGTTTTTGAAGTCTCAGTAACTTGATTTAGCTTATTCTAGCAATAATTTAACCTAGGTTTCATATTTGGAAAAATACCCATAGGTGAAATGTGTTTATTTTGATGTTTTATGGTAGAATATAAAGCTTGAAATTATGTTAAACGACTTGAGTTAAGCGATTTTAAGCGAAAACGAGTAAAACGACATAATCGGTAAAAATACCTAATGGTCATAAGTACATGTTAGAGTGGGAATTTGATGTTTTCGTAGGTAAATAAATGATCAGCATGTCATAAAACATAAGAATTAGGGATAAAGTTTCATTTTCGAGCCTTAGGGCAAAAGTGTAAATATGCAAAAGTTTAGGTGTAAAATCGTAATTTTTCCAAAGTTAGAGTTAAGAACTGTTTTGATAAATGTGAATATTAAATAAGTTAAATTTTCTATTATAGATCAAGAAGAACAAAATTAGGGGTTAGTCCGAGGAAAGAAAAAGGTTGAGGACTAAATCAAAATATTTGATCATACTTTGTATTGAGGTAAGTTTGTGGTAAATAAATGCAATGTTTTATTATTTATAATTAATGATGTTATTTTTCAGCATCTATATATTTATTTTGTAAATTTATTCCTTGATGATTCAAGCAAGAATTGACAGAGAAATGATACTTAAAAGTCCGGTTGAACCTTAGGAATGTGTAGGATACAAATGTCATGACATTAGGGTTTAAGGATACCACGTAAGACCATGCCAAGGCATGGAATTGGTAAGTTCTACAAGGCAAGGAAATCATGTAAGACCATGTCAAGACATGGCATTGATAAACTACTATAAGGAAAAGATCCCATGTAAGATCATGCCAAGGCATGGCAATAGTGAGTTCATAAGCAAGGATACCACGTAAGACCATGTCAAGACATGGCAATGGTAAGTTTAAAAAGGAAAGGTACCTATGTATCCTTAGTATTCCAAATGGTTCAACGAAAAATTCGAAGAGTGTGCCAAAGGGAAGGTAAGATAAGTCCATGTTCAAAAGGTTCATGTTATCTTGATAATTCATTTAGAATGTTGCTATTTATTTACATGCAAACTTACTAAGCTTTATGCTTACTCCATTTCTTTTCTCCCTTTTTTATAGTATCCCAAAGCCAATTCAGAAAATCGTAAGGACGTCGGAGATCGCCTCCACTATCAACGAGTTATCTTGGTATTTTGTGGTTAGGAATACTTTAAGTTATGGCATGTATAGGGACTTGGCTATTTTGTGTGTATGTTCTTATGATATGATTAAAAAATGGCATGTGAATACTCGGTAATGATTAGCTTATGATATAGCTAAAATAAGAACATGTTTTGGTATTATGTATGCCTAAATGAGGTTTGATGCAAAGAAACTATGAAAGAGTAAGAGAAATCTTATCGAGTAGTAGTGATGTGGTTTTGAAAAATCAGTAAAACTTGTATAAATGGAATTAAATGGTGAATAAAGTATAGGATTAAATCTTATCGAGTCTATTTTCATAGGAAAGAAATAGAACAAGCAAAGGAAGTCTATATTCTGAGATATTTAAATTTTTGTAAGACTAGTTTAGAGTGACTTTGTAATCCCCTATTCCAAATTTGGAAAATCACTAGAAATAGTACAAAAATAATTATAAGTCAAAGTTTTTATTTATAGATTTATTAGTGAGTCTATTTTCATTAGAAATAAACAGAAACATTATCCGATTTCTGTATAATGAGATAATCAATTTTTAGTGAAGAGAGGGCAGGTCAGCTGAAATGCCAAACAGGGGAACATTTAATGAATAAACTGTACTAATTGGCCAAACAAAAAATTCTGGAAAATTATGGTAAGAATATATATGAGTCTAGTTTCAGGGAAAATTTACAGATTTAAATTTTGAGTTTTGTAACTCAAGTTATAATTAATTTAGTGACTATTATGCAGATGGACAATTTTATTATGAATAGTGAAATAATTGTTTTGATTTGTGTAAGTAATCAAAAAATTTTTAATGTTCCTGGTTTAGTCCCGAACCGGTCCAATTGCACGTTTTAGGGCCTCGAGGGCCCTTTTTAGGGATTTATTGGATGAATGTGAGTGAATTAATATTTTTTTTAAAAAGTAAAATTTTTTTATGCCCCGAACAGGTAAGATAAGTCTGGTAACGCCTCGTGCTCGACTCCGGCGATGGTCTCGGGTAAGGGGTGTTACATTTATTGGTATCATAGTAAGAGTTTAATCGGTTCTCGGAATATTCAGTATGAGTAAGAGTCTAGCTATACATGCCATACTTATATTTTGATAGTGTGATGACTCCTGATGATTTTAAAATATTTTTCTTTTCTAGTTATAGATCCCAAACAAGTTGGTGTAGATGATGTAGAAAGTAATGCGCCCGCTCCCGTAAAAGGGACGGTGCCACCAAATAGTAGTGAAAGGCCTGTTACAGTTAGTCAGGGAGGAAGGGCTCGAGAAGCCTTCTTTCAAGCTATGAATGAATGGTTTGCCGAGTTCGTTCGTACGAATCTGGCCGTTAGACCTTCACCGCCTTATGATCCTCAAACTGCCCATGTAGCTTCCCTAGTCACAGTTACAGTTAGAAGAGAGAAGCCACCAGTTGATAAAATTTGAAAATAAGGGGCCGAAGAGTTTTGGGCTACTAAAGATGACAATACAGAGAAAGCTAAATTTTGGCTCGAGAATACTATCAGGGTCTTTGATGAGTTATCTTGCACACCTGAAGAGTTCATGAAGTGTGTTGTATCACTTTTACGAGACTCGGCCTACCATTGGTGGAAGACACTTGTGTCAGTAGTACCGAAAGAGAGGGTTACTTGGGATTTCTTTTAGGAGGAGTTCCGTAAGAAATACATTAGTCAGAGGTTCATCAACCAGAAAAAAAAAGAATTCCTTGAACTAAAGAAGGGTAAGATGACAGTGACTAAATATGAACGTGAATTTGTCAGACTCAGTAATTATGCTTGAGAGTGTGTGTCTACTGGAGCTATTATGTACAAGAGATTTGAAGATGGACTCAATGATGATATTCGACTGTCAGTCGGTGTTTTAGAAATAAAAGAGTTCGTCATTTTAGTTGAAAGAGCTTGTAAGGTAGAGGAGTTGTTGAAAGGAAAAGGTAAAGCTGAAATTGAGACGCAAGACACGAAGAAAAGACAGATGAGCAATTCGTTTCAGTCTACATCCAAGAGGACTAGAGAGTTTTCTACAAGATCTAATTTTTCAGTAGGGTATTCTAGCCGAAACAAAGGTAGAAGATTTATGGGTCAGAAAGCTCAGACCACTTCAATTGCGAGTGTTGACAGTATTCAGCCTGATAGACTCGAGTGTCCTCTATGTGGTCGACGTCATCCAGGTCAATGTCGAGCAACTGAGAATGGTTGTTTCTAATGTGGTGCATCGAATCATTTCATTTGAGAGTGTCCTAAGATGGTTAAAAGAGAAGTAATACCGCGTGTAAGATCAAGTAATGCCCCCATTAGAGGCAGACCTCAGAGAAGTTCAGAAATAGGGGCAGGTAGAGGTGCATCTAGAGATTTAGCAGCAAGACCCGATGTTAGAGTACCTGCAAGGACCTATGCTATCCGTGCTCGTGAAGAGGCATCCTTTCCCGATGTAATTACGGGTACATTTTCTATTCATGATGTTAATCTTATTGCTTTGATTGATCCGGGTTCGACCCATTCCTATGTTTGCATGAAATTGATGCCTAGTATGAACATGTCCATAAAGTCTACGGGATTTTTGATTAAAGTATCGAATCCATTTGGTCAGTATGTATTAGTAGACAAATTATGTAAAAATTGCCCTTTGATGATTAGAGGTTACTGTTTTCCGACTGATCTCATGTTATTGCCATTTGATGAGTTTGATGTGATTCTTGGTATGGATTGGTTGACTGCACATGACGTGATAGTGAATTTTGGAAAGAAATTTGTTGAGTTGAAATGCGAAAATGGTAAAATTCTTTGGGTTAATTCAGATGAGTCAGATAGTTCAATTGCCATGATTTTTGTTATGTTTGCTCAGAAATGCTTAAGAAAAGGATAGAAAGCTTATCTTGCTTTTTTGTTGAATACTAAATATCCAGAGTTGAAAATTGAATTAGTGCCTGTGGTATGTGAGTTTCCTGATGTGTTTCCGGAAGAACTACCAGGTTTGCCTCCTATCATAGAAGTTGAGTTTGGTATTGAATTAGTTCCAGATACAACACCCATTTCTATTGCTCCTTATAGAATGGCTCCAATAGGATTGAGAGAATTGAAAGTTCAGTTGCAGGAACTAACAGAGAAAGACTTTGCATGACCTAGTTGTTCACCATGGGGTTCACCAGTGCTCTTTGTGAAAAAAAAGATGGTTCGATGAGATTGTGCATAGATTATCGGCAACTTAACAATGTGACTATTAAGAACAAGTATCCACTACCTAGAATTAATGATTTGTTTGATCAATTGAAGGGAGCTATTGTGTTCTCCAAGATAGATTTGAGATCCAGATATTATCAGTTGCGAGTTAAAGAGTTAGATGTTTCGAAGACTACTTTCCAGACTAGGTATGGCTATTACGAGTTCCTTGTGATGCCATTTGGCTTGACTAATGTTCCTACCATTTTCATGGACTTAATGAATCGAATTTGCAGACCTTACGTGGATGAATTTGTAGTTGTGTTCATTGATGATATCTTGATTTATTCTCATGATAAGACTGAGCATTCAGAGCATTTGAGAACAGTTTTACAGACTTTGAGAGATAATCAGCTTTATGTCAAGTTTAGCAAAAGTGAGTTTTGGTTACGGGAAGTTGGTTTTCTTGGACATATAGTCTTAGGTGAAGGTATTAGAGTTGATCCGAGCAAGATTCAGCCATTATTGATTGGAAGCCTCCCAGGAATGTATTAGAGGTTAGAAGTTTTCATGGTCTCGCTAGTTATTATAGGCGATTTGTAGAGGTATTTTCCATGATAGCTACTCCATTGACAAGATTACTATAGAAATATGTCAAGTTTGAATGGACTAAAAAGTGTCAGTAGAGTTTTGACAAGTTAAATGCATTGTTGACTAAACTCCTGTCTTAGTACAACCAGAACCGGGTAAAGAGTTTGTGATTTATAGTGATGCGTCCTTGAATGGACTAGGCTATCAAGAAGGAAAGGTAATTGCTTATGCCTCTAGACAGCTAAAGCCACACGAGAAAAATTCTTCGATACATGATTTAAAACTAGCGGCCATTGTATTTGCTTTGAAAATCTGGAGACATCACTTGTATAGTGAGAAGTGCCGAATATTTACTGATCATAAAAGTTTGAAATACTTGATGACTCAGAAAGATTTAAACTTGAGGCAAAGAAGATGGCTAGAGTTGATTAAAGATTATGAACTAGTGATCGATTATCACCCGGGAAAGGCAAATGTAGTTGTTGATGCTTTGAGTAGAAAATCTTTATTTGCATTAAGAGCTCTAAACACTAGTTTAACCTTATTAGATGATGGTTCTATCTTAGCCGAATTAAGAGCTAAGCCAATGTTTCTTGAAGAAATTTGTGAAGTTCAGAAAGATTACAATAAGTTACAAGCCAAAAGAGCTCAGTGTGAGTCAGGTATAGAGTCAGATTTTCAGATCAGTTCTAATGATTGTTTAATGTTCAAAAATCGGATATGTGTACCAAAGAATGATGAGCTTATTCGAAAGATTTTAGAGGAAGCACATAGTAGTTCTTTGTCTATTCATCCAAGTAGTACAAAGATGTATAATGATTTGAAGAAAATGAATTGGTGGGTACGAATGAAGAGAGATACCTCAGAGTTTGTTTCTAAATGCTTGATCTGTTAGTAGGTAAAATCCAAACATCAGGTACCTTCAGGTTTATTACAGCCTGTGCTAGTTTCTGAGTGGAAAAGGGATCGAGTTGCCATGGATTTTGTGACAGGATTGCCGTTGACACCGAGAAAGAAAGATGCAGTATGGGTTGTGATTGATAAGCTAACGAAGTTGGCTCATTTTATTCCAGTTCATATGGATTATAAACTTGAAAAGTTGGCCGAGTTATATATTTCAGAGATAGTCAGACTACATGGAGTACCGTTATCGATTATTTCAGATAGAGACCGAGATTCACTTTGCGGTTTTGGAAGAAGTTACAGGAAGCTTTGGGCACAAAGTTGAGTTTTATTATAGCTTTCCATCCTTAGACCGATGGTCAGTCAGAGAGAGTTATTCAGATACTTGAGGATATTCTCAGATGTTGTGTCTTAGAATTTCAAGGTAGTTGGGAGGAATATTTGCCGTTGGTAGAGTTTGCTTATAATAATAGTTACCAGTCGAGTTTGAAAATGGCACCTTATGAAGCTTTGTATGGACGTAAATGTCACACACCTTTGTATTAGACAGAGCTTAAAGAAAATCAGGTTTACGAGGTTGATTTAGTTAAAGAAACTGAAGAGAAAGTGAAAGTTATCAGAGACTGCTTGAAAGCAGCTTCAGATAGACAGAATTCTTATGCAGATTGAAAAGAAAAGAGGTTGAGTATCAAGCTGGTGACAAAGTGTTCTTGAAAGTATCCCCGTGGAACAAAGTCTTTAGATTTGGCAAGAAAGGCAAACTAATTCCATGATTTATTGGACCGCTTGAGGTGACTGAAAGAGTTGGACCATTAGCATATCAGTTAGCTTTGCCACCAGAATTAGAGAAGATTCATGATGTGTTCCATGTTTCCATGTTACGCCGTTATCGTACTGATCCTTCACATGTGATTTCACAGACAGAGGTTGAGATTCAGCAAGATATGACTTATGGTGAAGAACTGGTAAAGATTTTAGCTCGAGAGGTCAAGCAACTAAGGAAAAAAGTATTGCACTTGTGAAAGTATTATGGAATAGGAATGGGGTAGAAGAGGCTACATGGGAGCCTGAAGAGGTTATGTGAAAACAATATCCAAATCTTTTCACAGGTAAGATTTTCTAGGATGAAAATCCCTAAAAGGGGGAGAAATGTAACATCCCAAAATAGGGCCTAAATGGAACAGTGGTTGTGAAACCATGAATCCAAGATAGAAAAGTTTATTCCGATTAACTTTTATAATTTACCGAGTGATTAGATGCATGTGTTAGAGTATCGATGGAAAATTTTATAGATATCATGCTTAATTTCCCTACTAGGGCGTAATTGCAAAAGTTGATAAATATGAGTTTTAGATGCTAAAGGATTAAATTGAAGATTATAATTGAAGTAGAGGTCCTTAAATGATAATTAGACCATTAGGTTTTCATGGAAAAAAATGGACATACATAGATAAAAATAACTAAAGTTTTAATGAAGGGTATTTTAGTCATTTGGTAACTAAAAGATTAAAAAAGGGAAAATGTAACGCCCCAATTTTTGAGAATCCTGTGAATGTTGGCATAAGTTTAATTATGTTAGTGGGCCTCTAGAAAGCCCAAGCTTAAGATAGAACTTAGCAATTTTAGTTAATTTTTGTTCCATAAGAAAAAGGGGGTGAAATTATGAAATAGGACCTATGTGAAAATGTTTGAAAATGCTATAGGCTAAATTGAAGTGGCCAAATAAATAGGAGTGCAAAATAGGAGGATTTGCAAGACAAACCTCCCATTTTACATGAAGTGGCCAGCCATCATGTTGTTGTAGACAAAATGTACACTTGATATCCATAATTTATGGTACAAATTGATACAAATTGATAATAGGTTAGGTAAATGTTCCATGATAATGGGTTAAGTAAATGTTTCATGATAATAGGTTAGGTAAATGTTCCATGATAATGGGTTAGGTAAATGTTTCATGATAATGGGTTAGGTAAATGTTTCATGATAATGGGTTAGGTAAATGTTTCATGATAAGAATATCATGTCTTTTGTATTAAAGAATTAAATGGATGAAATATGAAGTTTTATTAAAAGAAAAAAAGGGGTGAAAAGAACAAAGTTTTGTCCATCTTTGTTCATCATAGCTGAAAGTTAGAGAAGAGAAAGGAGAGGAGAAAGCTCTTGAGTATTCGGTCATTAGGAGGAGGAAAATAGAAGGTAAGTTCTTGGTACCTTACTTCTATTTTGAGGTTCATGAGTTCTTCTTGATTCTACCTTAACTCTTGAAGTATATTTTGATTTTTAGTTGTGTTGTGAGCATTTGGTCATGAATTAGAATGAAGGAAATGGTTGTTGTTTCATGTTCTTTTGATGAAAAATGGAAGATATGTGAAGTTGAGCCAAACAAATGAGCATGCATGTGCCTTAGATGCTAAAGGGAAAAATCGGCTAACATATTGTGCTTTAAAATGATGAAATGGAGATTATGTTTAAGTAAAAATCATAGATATGTGATGATTGATTGGTGATATACATGTTTAAATAACAAGCATGCAAGTTAGGTGTGAAAGAGTGATTTGGTAATAAATCTGCTTGGGACAGCAGCAGTAACGTGAATTTGGAAAATCACCATAAATTATGGGAGATGAATTAGAAGCTGAATAAATTATGTAATTAAATCTTATTGAGTCTAGTTTCTAATGAAATAAACAAGAACATATTTTGAATTCTATACAATGAGAAATTTGATTCATAATGAAGAGTGGTCAGATTAGTCAAACAGTGAAACATGGGAAAATTTGAGAAAAATATAGTATTGATTGGCTAAACCAAAAATTCTGAAAATTTTATGGATAGAAGATATATGAGTCTATTTTCAGGGAAAATTAACGGAACTTGATTTGGAGTTTTGTAGCTCTAGTTATAAATAATTTAGTGACTGTTGCTCAGGAAGACAGCTTGCAGTGAAATTATGATTATGTGGTAAACATTGACAAAAATTTGTTAATGAGTTGCTTATTAATTTCTTATAAGCTTACTATGGTCTGTAGGTGTGGTTGGCCGAATATTGTAAGGGGTTAATACGTAGTTCGTATTTGAATAGTTAGATTAACGTGTTAGTAATCCAATTGTAGGCAGTTCGTGTGTGGATCTCGTCAGCATATCGTCGCAAACAGGTGTGTAACTGACACCCTCTCATAGACTAGATTGGCAAAAGCCGAAAAGCCAAAATGCTGAAAAGTCAGTATTTTGGGAATTTGCGAGTGTGCGAATGCTCGTAAGATAGTTGGGTTTTATATTTGGTAATCTAAAGTAATAAACTGCAGTACGCGCGATTTCGTACATTTTGATATTTGGGCTTAATGGGCCAAAGATCTGGTTCATGGGCCAACGGGCCCAATTCGATAAGTATGCGCGGTAAGTGTTCTGATAGTACGTAAATAGTTAGGATATGCATGAAAACCCTAAAAGTAGCTAAATTACTATAATACCCCTATGTATGGAAAATTACTGTTATACCCCTAGGTGCACAATTACCGTTATACCCCTAGGGTTAATTTTGACTGAAAAGCATGACGATCTGATTCTGTATGATGTATGCCATGATTATATATCTGTTGCATGGGGACATGGGTTATATTATGGAGGAAGCGTCCTGGTGGCTATGCCACAATTATCTGATCTGGTGGCTCTGCCACATATATCTGTTCTGGTGGCTATGCCACAAATATCTGATCTGGTGGCTCTGCCACATATATCTGTTCTGGTGGCTCTGCCATGATTATCTGTATCTGGTGACTCTGTCACATTATCTGTTCTGGCAGCCATGCTGCAAATTCTGTGGTGTGTAGCGATTGGGTGGGTTGAGTTGTCTCCCCACACGGTGTAAGGTTGGTATGGGGGTGTATACGGTTGGATATGGTTGGGTTTCTGCATAAACATGTAATATCTGTTCTGTTCTGTTATGGGCCTATGGGCTTTATTCTGAATTCTGTTCTGGGCTAAGGCCAACTTATTCTATTTCTGTGGTTTGAGCTGATATAGGCTATGGTTGGGTTAATTTACACACTGAGTTTCCCCAAACTCACCCCTTTTATTTTCATCCACGCAGGTAATCCCCAACCATAGTGGGCTTGGAGCTGTGAGGGAATTCGGAGTGGCCACCCGTTCTGAAAGTTTGATTTTCTTCTGGTGAACTGGACATCCTTTTATTTACGTTTGAAGTTTTGGGTTTTTAAATATAATAAGGCCGCTTAATTATTTTTGATGGTTTTAATATGTATTACTAAGATAGGTATTACTTATTTTAACTGTTGAAATTGGATAGCTTTAGGGCGCGTTTTCAAAAACAACAATTGATTTCAAAATAACACGACAACAAGCAAAGCTTCCGCAATGAAAGTATTTTCCAAAATTAATCACTTTTCCTAAAAATGACTTAATCAAATCGGTTTCCTAGAAATATCCATGATGTTAAGGTGTGGCAATGGCGGTATGCATGTCTAGGATTGGATCTGAAGGGAGCTTGGTACTTAAGCAGTCCGATGGACTCACCACCTCTTTTCCGGTTTCCTACCTGGTGCACAGCTTCCATTCACTTTAACCTATAATGAAATTATCTTTTAAAACACTAAGTAAGTTTTTCTGGATCAACAATATAAAATGTTTTGAACGCTTCGATGTGGCATGTCGGATCCGGTCATAACGTCTGGGCTGGGTTTAGGGTGCTACATTTAGTGGTATCAGAGCCTAGGTTGCAACAACTCGGCTGTGGAATGGGTTTACAAAAACAAAAATTTTCAAAAACGAAAATTTTATAAAGATTGCGAAAAACTCGGTTTTTAAAATTTAGATCTTTTGAAGGTGGCACCCGAATCTCCGGCTCAAACCTGTAAGTATTACCCTGAACTTTTCTGAATATTTTCTTGAATTTTCTGTCTGTACTGAAACCCTATTAGGATACTCTAGATAGGATGATACTGAAACCATAGGAAAATCTTATAAGAGACTAAACTGTAGCTAGACTTCGATTCTGCGAAAACAAACTCTGAACTACTGTCTGATTCATAAAACATCTGTAATAAACACTGGAATATTAATTGATGCATAAAAATTCGTAATCAAGATAATACGATATGAGTACAAGAGCTACTCGTGGAAGAGGCCGTGGAAGTGGCCGAGGAAGGGCTCGAGCGGTATCTTCGTCTTCGGGACATATGCCGGCGGCAGATGCACCAGTACCACCGGCAACAAAGGTAGAGTCTCATGACCGCAGTGCCGAGGATGATGCCCTGTCACAGGCAATGCTTCGTGTTCTGGAAAGGGTTACCGGGGCAAGTACGGGTAATAGAGTTCGGGGATCTATTTCTGAACGACTTCGGGCTAACGGAGCGGAGATCTTTAGGGGCGTATCTGGTATAGCCCCGAATGTGGCGGAATATTGGTTGGAGGCCACAGAACGGATTATGGACAACTTGGACTGCTCTGAGGAGATTGTGAGTGGGGTATCTGTACTAAGTCCCTTGGGTCACTCGGTTAGGGTAGACAAACTGTATAGGAATGTACCCTTAGAAATTGAAGGCAAGGTTTTTCCTGGAGATCTGATGGAGTTACCGTTTGGAGAGTTTGACCTCATTTTGGGAATGGATTGGCTTGTTAAGCATAAGGCGACTCTGGATTGTGCTGCTAAACGAATGGTGTTAAGAACTACAAAGGATGAGGAGGTTATGGTGATAGGTGAGAGAAGGGATTATTTGTCCAATGTGGTGTCGGCATTAAGAGCCGAAAAGTGGATTCGGAAAGGTTGTGAGGCCTAATTGGTATTTGTAAGTCAGTCGGAAGAGAAGGGACTGACAGTGGATAAGGTTAGGACCGTAAAGGAGTTCCAAGATGTTTTTCCGGAGGAGCTTCCAGGATTGCCTCCGAATTGAGAAGTTGAGTTTGGAATAGACTTGTTGCTTAGAATGGCGTCTGTGTCTATCGCACCGTATAGGATGGCACTGAAGGAATTAGTAGAGTTAAATGCTCAAATTCAAGAGTTGTTGGATAGGGGCTTCATTAGGCCAAGCGTGTCTCCATGGGGAGCATCGGTGCTATTCATGAAGAAGAAGGATGGTACAATACGGATGTGCATTGATTATCACCAGTTGAACAAACTGACGATTAAAAATAAGTATCCATTGCCAAGGATTGATGATTTATTTGACCAACTTAGAGGAGCTTCGGTATTTTCCAAGATTGACCTTCAATCTGGATACCATCAGTTAAGGGTAAAGGAAGTGGATATCCATAAGACAGCATTCAGGACTCGGTATGGTCATTACGAGTTTCTGGTTATGCCATTTGGACTGACGAACGCTCTTGCAGCATTTATGGATCTGATGAATCGCGTGTTCCAACCATTTTTAGATCAGTTCGTAGTCGTCTTTATTGACGATATCCTGGTATATTCTGAAACTGAAGCGAAACATGATGAGCATCTCCGTATAGTGCTACAAGTGTTAAGGGAGAAGGAACTCTTTGTGAAGTTCAGCAAGTCTGAACTTTGGTTGAGGGAGGTAACCTTCTTAGGATATGCGGTCTCTGCCGAAGGGATTAAGGTGGACCCTCGAAAGATTGAAGCAATTTTGGAGTGGAAGCCACCTAGGACGGTGTCGGAAATACGAAGTTTCCTAGGACTGGCAGGATACTACAGAAGGTTTGTGGAAGGTTTTTTTGTGATGGCAGCACCTCTGACAAAACTCATAAGAAAAGGAGTACCGTTTGTATAGACTGAGAAGCAGCAGGAAGCTTTTGAGAAGTTGAAGAAAGTTCTGACTAAAGCACCTGTGTTGATTCAGCCGGAGTCTGGGAAGGATTTTAGAGTGTACAGTGACGCATCACACGTGGGTTTGGGCTACGTGTTAATGCAAGAGGGTAAGGTGGTTGCATATGCATCACGACAGCTTAAGCCTCATGAAGGAAACTATTTGACTCATGATTTAGAGTTGGCAGCAGTGATATTTGCACTTAAGATTTGGAGACATTACTTGTGCGGAGAAAGGTGTATTATATACACTGACCATAAGAGTCTCAAGTATTTGTTGACTCAGAAGGAGCTGAACCTTAGCCAAATGAGATGGATTGAGTTACTTAAGGATTATGACTGTTCGATCGAGTATCACCCAGGCAAGGCTAATGTGGTAGCCGATGCTCTAAGTCGTAGAACTGTATCTGATCTGAGAGCAATGTTTGCTCGTCTGAGTCTGTATGATGATGGAAGTCTGTTGGCTGAGTTGCAAGTGAGGCCAACCTGGGTGATCAGATTAAGGAAAAACAGTTGAACGATGAGTCTTTGGTCGCTCGTTTTCAACAAGTTAAGAAAGGGGAAACTTCTGAGTTTGGGAGCCAAAAGAGTCGATGCAACAGTAATACCCTCATCTGTTTGGATTAGGTAAATTTCGCGGACAAAATTTTTTTAAGGAGGGTAGAGTTATAACGCCCCAATTTTCGGGAATCCTGTGAATGTTGGCATAGGTTTAATTATGTTAGTGGACCTCTAGAAAGCCCAAGCTTAAGATAGAACTCGGCAATTTTAGTTAATTTTTGTTCCATAAGAAAAAGGGGGTGAAATTATGAAATAGGACCTATGTGAAAATGTTTGAAAATGCTATAGGCTAAATTGAAGTGGCCAAATAAATAGGAGTGAAAAATAGGAGGATTTGCCTGACAAACCTCCCATTTTACATGAAGTGGCCAGCCATCATGTTGTTGTAGACAAAATGTACACTTGATATCCATAATTTATGGTACAAATTGATACAAATTGATAATAGGTTAGGTAAATGTTCCATGATAATGGGTTAGGTAAATGTTTCATGATAATAGGTTAGGTAAATGTTCCATGATAATGGGTTAGGTAAATGTTTCATGATAAGAATATCATGTCTTTTGTATTAAAGAATTAAATGGATGAAATATGAAGTTTTATTAAAAGAAAAAAAGGGGTGAAAAGAACAAAGTTTTGTCCATCTTTGTTCATCATAGCTGAAAGTTAGAGAAGAGAAAGGAGAGGAGAAAGCTCTTGAGTATTCGGTCATTAGGAGGAGGAAAATTGAAGGTAAGTTCTTGTACCTTGCTTCTATTTTGAGGTTCATGAGTTCTTCTTGATTCTACCTTAACTCTTGAAGTATATTTTGATTTTTAGTTGTGTTGTGAGCATTTGGTCATGAATTAAAATGAAGGAAATGGTTGTTGTTTCATGTTCTTTTGATGAAAAATGGAAGATATGTGAAGTTGAGCCAAACAAATGAGCATGCATGTGCCTTAGATGCTAAAGGGAAAATTCGGCTAACATGTTGTGCTTTAAAATGATGAAATGGAGATTATGCTTAAGTAAAAATCATAGATATGTGATGATTGATTGGTGATATACATGTTTAAATAACAAGCATGCAAGTTAGGTGTGAAAGAGTGATTTGGTAATAAATCTGCTTGGGACAGCAGTAGTAACGTGATTTTGGAAAATCACCATAAATTGTGGAAGATGAATTAGAAGCTGAATAAATTATGTAATTAAAGATTATTGAGTCTAGTTTCTAATGAAATAAACAAGAACATATTTTGAATTCTGTACAATGAGAAATTTGATTCGTAATGAAGAGTGTTCAGATTAGTCAAACAGTGAAACATGGGAAACTTTGAGAAAAATTTGGTATTGATTGGATAAACCAAAAATTATGAAAATTTTATGGATAGAAGATATATGAGTATATTTTTAGGGAAAATTAACGGAACTTGATTTGGAGTTTTGTAGCTCTAGTTATAAATAATTTAGTGACTGTTGCTCAGGAAGACAGCTTGCAGTGAAATTATGATTATGTGGTAAACATTGACAAAAATTTGTTAATGAGTTGCTTATTAATTTCTTATAAGGTTACTATGATCTGTAGGTGTGGTTGGCCGAATATTGTAAGGGGTTAATACATAGTTCGTATTTGAATAGTTAGATTAACGTGTTAGTAATCCAATTGTAGGCAGTTCGTGTGTGGATCTCGTCAGCATATCGTCGCAAACAGGTGTGTAACTGACACCCTCTCATAGACTAGATTGGCAAAAGCGGAAAAGCCGAAATACCGAAAAGTCAGTATTTTGGGAATTTGCGAGTGTGCGAATGCTCGTAAGATAGTTGGGTTTGTATATTTGATAATCTAAAGTAATAAACTGCAGTACGCGCGATTTCGTACATTTTGATAATTTGGGCTTAATGGGCCAAAGATCGGGTTCATGGGCCAACAGGCCCAATTCGATAAGTATGCGCGGTAAGTGTTCTGATAGTACGTAAATAGTTAGGATATGCATGAAAACCCTAAAATTAGCTAAATTACTATAATACCCCTATGTATGGAAAATTACTGTTATACCCCTAGGTGCACAATTACAATTATACCCCTAGGGTTAATTTTGACTGAAAAGCATGACGATCTGATTTTGTATGATGTATGCCATTATTATATATCTGTTGCATGGGGACATGGGTTATATTATGGAGGAAGCGTCCTGGTGGCTAGGTCACAATTATCTGATCTGGTGGCTTTGCCACATATATCTGTTCTGGTGGCTATGCCACAAATATTTGATCTGGTGGCTCTGCCACATTTATCTGTTCTGGTGGCTCTGCCATGATTATCTGTATCTGGTGACTCTGTCACATTATCTGTTCTGGCAGCCATGCTGCAAATTCTATGGTGTGTAGCGGTTGGGTGGGTTGAGTTGTCTCCCCACACGGTGTAAGGTTGGTACGGGAGTGTATACGGTTGGATATGGTTGGGTTTCTGCATAAACATGTAATATCTGTTCTGTTCTGTTATGGGCCTATGGGCTTTATTCTGAATTCTGTTCTGGGCTAAGGCCAACTTATTCTATTTCTATGGTTTGAGTTGATATAGGCTATGGTTGGGTTAATTTACACACTGAGTTTCCCCAAACTCACCCCTTTTATTTTCATCCACGCAGGTAATCCCCAACCATAGTGGGCTTGGAGCTATGAGGGAATTCGGAGTGGCCACCCGTTCTGAAAGTTTGATTTTCTTCTGGTGAACTGGACATCCTTTTATTTACGTTTGAAGTTTTGGGTTTTTAAATGTAATAAGGCCGCTTAATTATTTTTGATGGTTTTAATATGTATTACTAAGATAGGTATTACTTATTTTAACTGTTGAAATTGGATAGCTTTAGGGCGCGTTTTCAAAAACAACAATTGATTTCAAAATAACACGACAACAAGCAAAGCTTCCGTAATGAAAGTATTTTCCAAAATTAATCACTTTTGCTAAAAATGACTTAATCAAATCGGTTTCCTAGAAATATCCATGACGTTAAGGTGTGGCAATGGCGGTATGCATGTCTAGGATTGGATCCGAAGGGAGCTTGGTACTTAAGCAGTCCGATGGACTCACCACCTCTTTTTCGGTTTCCTACCTGGTGGACAGCTTCCATTCAGTTTAACCTATAATGAAATTATCTTTTAAAACACTAAGTAAGTTTTTCTGGATCAACAATATAAAATGTTTTGAACGCTTCGATGTGGCATGTCGGATCCGGTCATAACGTCTGGGCTGGGTTTGGGGTGCTACAGAAAAAGATGGAAAAATGTGCCCATCTTCTTCATTAGGCCAAAATTTAAAGGGTTCTTCATAGCTAGGGTTTTGTCAAGCTTCCAAGCTTCATAGTAAGTGATTCCAAGCCTCATTTTTAATGTTCTTTACGTTTTTGAAGTCCCGGTAACTTGATTTAGTTTATTCTAGCAATAATTTAACCTATGGTTCATATTTGAAAAAATACCCATAGGTGAAATATGTTTATTTTGATGTTTTATGGTAGAATATGAAGCTTGAAATTTTGTTAAACGACTTGAGTTAAGCAATTTTAAGCGGAAACAAGTAAAACGACATAATCGGTAAAAATACCTAATGGTCATAAGTACATGTTAGAGTGGGAATTTGATGTTTCTATAGGTAAGTAAATGATCAGCATGTCATAAAACATAAGAATTAAGGATAAAGTTTCATTTCCGAGCCTTGGGGCAAAAGTGTAAATATGCAAAAGTTTAGGGGCAAAATTATAATTTTTCCAAAGTTAGAGTTAAGGATTGTTTTGATAAATGTGAATATTAAATAAGTTAAATTTGCTATTATAGATCAAGAAGAACGAAATTAGGGGTTAGACCGAGGAAAGAAAAAGGTTGAGGACTAAATCAAAATATTTGATCGTATTTTGTATCGAGGTAAGTTTGTGGTAAATAAATGCAATGTTTTATTATTTATAATTAATGATGTTATTTTTCAGCATCTATATATTTATTTTGTAAATTTATTCCTTGATGATTCAAGCAAGAATTGACGGAGAAATGATACTTAAAAGTCCCAGTTGAACCTTAAGAATGTGTACTATACAAATGTCATGACATTAGGGTTTAAGGATACCAAGTAAGACCATGCCAAGGCATGGAATTGGTAAGTTATACAAGGCAAGGAAATCATGTAAGACCATGTCAAGACATGGCATTGATAAACTATTATAAGGAAAAGATCCCATGTAAGACTATGCAAAGGCATGGCAATGTTGAGTTCATAAGGCAAGGATACCACGTAAGACCATGTCAAGACATGGCAATGGTAAGTTTAAAAAGGAAAGGTACCAATGTATCCTTAGTATTCCAAATGGTTCAATGGAAAATTCAAAGAGTGTGCCAAAGGGAAGGTATGATAAGTCCATGTTCGAAAGGTTCAGGTTATCTTGATAATTCATTTAGAATGTTGTTATTTATTTTACATGCAAAGTTACTAAGCTTTATGCTTACTCCCTTCCTTTTCTCCCTTTTTTATAGTATTGCAAAGTCAATTAGGAAAATCGTAAGGACGTCAGAGATCGCCTCACACTATTAATGAGTTATCTCGGTATTTTGTGACTAGAAATATTTTAAGTTATGGCATGTATAGGGACTTGGCTATTTTGTGTGTATGTCCTTATGATATGATTAAAAAATGGCATGTGAATACTCGGTAATGATTAGCTTATGATATAACTAAAATAAGAACATGTTTTGGTATTATGTATGCCTAAATGAGGTTTGATGCAAAGAAACTATGAAAGAGTAAGAGTTGGCCATGGAACAGTTAGGAAACAGCAGCAGTGATGTGGTTTTGAAAAAATCAGTAAAACTTGTAGAAATGGAATTAAATAGTGAATGAAATATAGAATTAAAGCTTATTGAGCCTATTTTCATAGGAAAGAAACAAAGCAAGAAAAGGAAGTCTATATTCTGAGATATTTAAATTTCTGTAAGACTAGTTCAAAGTGACTTCGTGATCCCCTGTTCTAACTTTAGAAAATCACTAGAAAATGTAAAAATAATTATAACTAAAAGTTTATATGTATATTAGAATCAAACAGAAACATTATGAAATTTCTATATAATGAGATAATCAATTTTTAGTGAAGAGAGGTCAGGTCAGCTGAACTGCGAAATAGGGGAATTTTAATGAATAAACTATACTAATTGGCCAAACCAAAAATTCTAGAAAAATTATGGTAAGAATATATATGAGTCTAGTTTCAGGAAAAAATTACAGATTTAAATTTCGAGTTTTGTAACTCGAGTTATAATTAATTTAGTGACTGTTACGCAGATGGACAGTTTTATTATGAATAGTGAAATAAATTGTTTTGATTTGTGTAAGTAATCGAAAAATTTTTAATGTTCCCGATTTGGTCTTGAACTATTCCAATTGCACGTTTTAGGGCGTTGAAGGCCCTTTTTAGGGATTTATTGGATGAATGTGAGCGAATTAATATTTTTTAAAAAAAGTAAAATTTTTTTATTCCCCGAACAGGTAAGATAAGTCTGGTAACGCCTCGTGCTCGACTCCGACGACGGTCTTGGGTAAGGGGCGTTACATACCTATTTCTATTGTTTCAGATAGAGATCCAAGGTTCACATCGCATTTCTAGAAGAAATTGCAAGATGCATTGGGTACAAAGCTACACTTTAGTACTACTTTTCATCCGTAAACAGATGGTCAATCAGAGCGGATTATTCAGATACTCAAGGATATGTTGAGATGTTGCATTCTTGAGCTTAAAGGTACATGGGAACGATATTTTCCATTGATTGAATTTGTGTATAATAATAGCTTTCAATTGAGTATAAAAATGGCACCTTACGAATTTGTACGGTCGCAAATGCCGAACACCTTTGTATTGGACTGACTTAGTGAGAATAAGATACACGGGGTCGATTTGATCAAAGAGACTGAACAGAAAGTAAAAGTGATTCGTGAAAGTCTGAAAGCAGCGTCAGATCGTCAAAAATCATATGCAGACTTGAAAAGAAAAGATATTGAGTTTCAGATCGGGAATAAAGTGTTTTTGAAAGTATCTCCAGGAAGAAAATACTTTGGTTCGGTCGTAAAGGCAAATTAAGTCCCCGATTTATTGGACCGTACGAGATTATCGAGCATGTCAGGCCGGTTGCTTATAGATTGTCATTGCCACCTGAGTTAGAAAGAATTCATAATGTATTTCATGTATCAATGCTTCAACGATACCGATCCGATCCTTCACATGTTATTTCCCCGACCGAAGTTGAGATTCAGTCAGATTTATCGTATAATGAAGAACTGGTCCGAATTTTAGCTTGTGAGATCAAAGAGCTGAGAAACAAAAGAATAGCGTTAATAAAAGTGTTATCCCATCGACATGGGGTAGAAAAAGCTACATGGGATCCCGAGGATGCTATGAGAAAGCAATATCAAAACCTATTTGCTGGTAAGATTTTCGGGGGCAAAAATCCCTAAGGGGGAGTTGTAATAGCCCAGTTTTAGCTAAATCAGAACAGTGATTTTGGAACCACAAATCTGAGGCCAAAAAATTATTTTAATACTATTTTTGGAGTTTATAGCATGTGAATATGTATGTGTGAAAGTTTTGTGTGTTAATTTTATCGTTTAGGTGGTTAATTTGACTAAAGGACTAAATTGCATAAAATACAAAAGTTGCATTCTATTTGTTAAAGTGCTTAAATGCCATGGCTTATTAAATTAAAGGTCCTTATGTTGTAATTAGACCATTGATAGTGGTATTTCTCATAAATGGACATATATTAGTTGATTTTGTAATGTTTTCGTTAAGGGTAAATTTGGTATTTGATTATTAAAGCCTAAATAATTAAAACAAAAGCTAAATTAAGCTTCACTTTCATTCATCTTTGGCCAAATATGGTGGAAGAAGTGATACGAACCACCTCAGGGAGAGTCGAGTCGTATGCGAGTTTGCCCGATCATCTACGAGAAAGTATCGTTCGGTTTGTTCAAAAAAGATGTTTCTAAATAAATTATGCGGAAGCTATTCAAGGGGTTCAAATGAAGGGTTTAAAATATGAATATTAAGGTTCGGTTTAAAGTAAATGAAAGAATGGAAAGAAGGATGATACGAGTCATAAAGGCCCAATCCAAGTTCAAGAACGTGATGGGCTCACATTGCCACAAGGCCCAATAATGAGATCAAAGGCCCGACAAATGCGGTCCAAACTAAATGGGACCATTCAAGAGCTTGTTAGCAAGGCCTTAGATGCATACACGAGAGAACAAGAAAATCAAGATTCACTTTCTTGTTTTCAAGAAAATCAAGAAACCGAATCTTGGCCCAATTTTGCTATTCGAAGAGATTTCAAGAATCAAGAAAATCAAGATTTCAAATCTTGGAAATCTTGGTCCAAGAAACCAAATCTTGCAGCCAAAACGCATTGGATCTCCATTACAAGCGTCAACGACCCAATTTTGGTAGGAGATGGATCACGAGCCCAAATTCTTGAAGGCGAGGCCCAATAACCAAAATCCAGCCCAATCAAGAAATTTCTTCATACTTAGTTGAAAATCAGGCCAAAATGTCAAAGGGCCCAATTTGTAAACATCTTACTTGTTTAATTTAATTTTTTAATCTTTAGGAGCATTACATGTAAAATTCGGCCCAAAACAGCCCATATAAGTGCATGGCCGAATTTACCTTGTTATTTTATTAATTAGGTTTAATTTTTATTAGTTACTTGTGAGATTAGGATTTGTTGGAGGCCTATATAAGCATTGGCCAGCCACCCTTTGTAAAAACATCTTATTGTTATTTTTTCTATCAAATTTCAGATTTGTTGAGTGCAGAATTTTCTTTGGGGTTTTCTCCAAGAATTCTCTCTTGAGTTTTCTTTAGAAGTTGTTTTAACAATCTTTTGATTGTGGGAGCCATCTTCAACCTTCTTCTTGCCATCGATATTCTTTGGAGGGGAGATTAGAGCCGTTTGAAGAGATTTGTGAAATCTTTCGGGATTTCAAGGATCTTTAGGACTTATCCTTTAATTCTTGCTGTTTTCGATTTCTTTCTTTACTTTTCTTTGCTTATACTTGTGCCGATTTCTCATCTAATATTTTGCTGTTCTTGTTTGTTTTCCAGCATTGATTAAACTCAAGATCTCATCGTTTAAGTTGTTCTCCTATTGGCAGCACCCATTCGAACCCAAAAATCCCCAATTCCTAGGGTTTGGCCGATTGGATTTCTTTCAATTTGGGAATCAATTGATTGCTGGAAATTGGGCATTCTTGGCCGAATCAATTCCTTGGCAGATTCGCATCTTTTCTTTCTTCTCAATTTCGTTTGATTCATCGATTCTATTTCTTTTCTTCTTGCTGCACTTTTAATTGAATTTGGGAATTTTAAATTCAAATCTGATTCGGTTTAATCTTAATCTTTGTTTTTGATTTCAGATCTGTTCGTCTAGGATCTTTCGTAGGAGTTTCCCGTGACTTGACGACTCGATCTTGGTCCGCGCGCAACCTCATATCATTTGGTATCAGATTTTGGGCGTTTTGGGTGTTCTTGGTTGATTTCTAAACTGATCTCTATTTTTTAAAGCATAAACAGCAGTTTTACCCAGAAAAATTGTTCAAAAAAATTCATTTGAGTGGGTAAACGTTGTTCTATTGATCTAAAATTTTACATACATGTTTTTGGCACTGTGATTGAATATAAAAAAATTATTCCCGCAAAAAAATCAGTCAAAAAAATCAAAAAAGATGAAATTCAATAAAAATTTAAAAAAGATTCAGCGGGTTGAATTTGGTGCCCAAAATTTCCAGATCAAAAATTCAGTATATAAGGACACTCCAGATTTAATTTCGTGATTTTTGGAGATCGGGAAGACCTCAAACGAAGTTGTCAAGTTACTCCACAGTTTTTCGGGTTTTTTGTTTTCAGCAATTTTTATTGATTCTTAGCTGTAGGTTTTCATTTCTTTACCTTTATTCTTCCTTTACGTTATCTAACACCTTCTTGTTTCTTGTGTTTGTAGGATTTAAACGTGTGCACAACTTCTTCCTCGGTGCAACACGAATCAATTGGTGTCTAGTCAGTTTTTGGCATCCTAGTGCAAATTAGGATTCTTTGGTAGTTTGGTTCACACTCTCTCATTGGTTGATATAAACTCTGATAAAGAACTCACAAGATTGAATTCGACCTCATTGAGAATTTGATTTTTTCTTTTTGAGTGATTAACGGTGAGGTTTGATAACTTTTATTTTTGAGTGTTGAGTGTTTTGCAGGTTTTAAAAAAAATGTCTAAAGGTGATAATAATGAGGACATATTTAAAAGATTCCAACAACAGTTGGACGAACAGGCTGCTGCACTTCGAGCGTTGACTGCTACTATCAATGAGGTGTGGTTGAATCAAGAGCCTCAATATCGAGATCAAATTAAAGACGATGTGGATAACCAGCCTCCTGCTCATAGGCGTGCTCCTCGACGTGTCCCTAGAACTGATTATGATCTTCATGATCATGGACAACCCTCTTTGGCAAAACCAAAGAGCGAGCAGCAACGAGAACATCTCTTTCATACTCGCTGCCATGTACAAGGTAAGCTTTGTAGAGTTATTATTGATGGTGAAAGTTGCTCGAACGTAGCCAGCACGACAATGGTGGAAAAGCTTTGCTTAACCACTACCAAGCATCCACGACCTTATCAACTACAAGGGCTTAGCAACGAAAGCCAATTTAAGGTCACTCAACAAGTGCGCATCGCCTTTTCTATCGGTAAGTATCAAGACGAAGTCGTGTGCGACGTAGTACCTATTCAAGCCTGCCATTTGTTGCTAGGAGAACCATGGCAACTAGATCGAAAGGTCACTCACGATGGTCGTACCAATAGGTATTCTTTCAAGTATCAAGGAAGGAAAATCACCTTAGTGCCGCTCACTCCGAAACAAGTCCATGAGGACCAAATCAAACTGAAAAATTCTGTTAAAACAAGTGAGGAAAAAGAAAAAGAGAATGAAAAAGAGCAAAAAGAGATTGAGAGTGAAAAAGAAATTGAAGAAAGAAGAGAAAATGAATTAGAAAAAGAAACAAAAGAAAAAGACGTGGAAAGGGTAGTGAGGAATGTTTCCACTAACCAAGATATGAATTTTTCTTGTGTTGCTACTTTTCAGGTTCCCGAAAGATCGAAAGATAACTTTCAACTTCAATACCTCTCAAATGAAAGACGCTTTCATACGATCAACTTAGGCAAAGATGAAATCACACTACATGATCCCGAAGGTAAGCGAGGTAAGGAAATTTTAGAAACCGAGTCCAGTGCAGATTTGAAAATTATTGATAAAACTTTTGGTGACTTAGTTCTTAAAAGATCCCCTCATTTTGATCCGATTAATTGTTACTCTTCGATTGTGGTTGATAAAGTCATTACGAAAAGAAGCGTGATTTCTTATTCTCTTGATTTACATTGTGTAAAATCCTCGAATTTGTCCAAATCTGTTTTGGAGAATAAGGTAACAAAATTTTCCAAATTTGTTTTCAATTTATATTCGTGCCTTAAACAGTTTATGTGGTTGTACATGAAGTTTGAGTTCCATTTGACAAAGGTTAACTCAACAACGGAGATCCGACTACACTATGCCCCCGATGAACGAAGGTTTGTTTTAAATGAAAAAGGTAAAATCGACCCTTATTCTTTTGCTTATCAAGGTAAGATGCTTGAAACCTTTGAAACACTTTTGTACTCCTCGGATAGCGACAAAGATCGTGTTGATGAACACTTAGATCGAAACGTGCTTGACTGTCCTATTTTATTTATTGATGATAAATCTATTTTGATGGTTGATAAAAAATTCTTGTTTTTGATAATGCATGTGTGAGTGAATCTATAGACCGTCGATTAAGGCATGGTAATCTGAATCTGTCCATTCACATGCGTTATACCTGTTCTATTATGCTTATAATTGGACTACAAGCTTGTTTGCGTTGCTATTTACTATTTCATGGCTATTCTTTTCAGTGGACTCAATTGCCATTAGTCCCATTCGATCGAGGAAAGTCGAGTTCATTTGATTTTTTAGATTCGAGGACGAATCTTTTTGAGGAAGGGGGGAATGATACGAGTCATAAAGGCCCAATCCAAGTTCAAGAACGTGATGGGCTCACATTGCCACAAGGCCCAATAACGAGATCAAAGGCTCGACAAATGCGGTCCAAACTAAATGGGACCATTCAAGAGCTTGTTAGCAAGGCCTTAGATGCATACACGAGAGAACAAGAAAATCAAGATTCACTTTCTTGTTTTCAAGAAAATCAAGAAACCGAATCTTGGCCCAATTTTGCTGTTTGAAGAGATTTCAAGAATCAAGAAAATCAAGATTTCAAATCTTGGAAATCTTGGTCCAAGAAACCAAATCTTGCAGCCAAAATGCATTGGATCTCCATTACGAGCGTCAATGACCCAATTTTGGTAGGAGATGGATCACGAGCCCAAATTCTTGAAGGCGAGGCCCAATAACCAAAATCCAGCCCAATCAAGAAATTTCTTCATACTTAGTTGAAAATCAGGCCAAAATGTCAAAGGGCCCAATTTGTAAACATCTTACTTGTTTAATTTAATTTTTTTAATCTTTAGGAGCATTACATGTAAAATTCGGCCCAAAACAGCCCATATAAGTGCATGGCCGAATTTACCTTGTTATTTTATTAATTAGGTTTAATTTTTATTAGTTACTTGTGAGATTAGGATTTGTTGGAGGCCTATATAAGCATTGGCCAGCCACCCTTTGTAAAAACATCTTATTGTTATTTTTTCTATCAAATTTCAGATTTGTTGAGTGCAGAATTTTCTTTGGGGTTTTCTCTAAGAATTCTCTCTTGAGTTTTCTTTAGAAGTTGTTTTAACAATCTTTTGATTGTGGGAGCCATCTTCAACCTTCTTCTTGCCATCGATATTCTTTGGAGGGGAGATTAGAGCCGTTTGAAGAGATTTGTGAAATCTTTCGGGATTTCAAGGATCTTTAGGACTTATCCTTTAATTCTTGCTGTTTTCGATTTCTTTCTTTACTTTTCTTTGCTTATACTTGTGCCGATTTCTCATCTAATATTTTGCTGTTCTTGTTTGTTTTCCAGCATTGATTAAACTCAAGATCTCATCGTTTAAGTTGTTCTCCTATTGGCAGCACCCATTCGAACCCAAAAATCCCCAATTCCTAGGGTTTGGCCGATTGGATTTCTTTCAATTTGGGAATCAATTGATTGCTGGAAATTGGGCATTCTTGGCCGAATCAATTCCTTGGCAGATTCGCATCTTTTCTTTCTTCTCAATTTCGTTTGATTCATCGATTCTATTTCTTTTCTTCTTGCTGCTCTTTTAATTGAATTTGGGAATTTTAAATTCAAATCTGATTCGGTTTAATCTTAATCTTTGTTTTTGATTTCAGATCTGTTCGTCTAGGATCTTTCGTAGGAGTTTCCCGTGACTTGACGACTCGATCTTGGTCCGCGCGCAACCCCGTATCAAAGGAACTTAAAAGCAAGCACGAACCAATATTAGAAAATATCGACCCAAATGCTTATAGGCTTTCAAGGCAAAAATGAAAATGATAGAACCTCGACCCACTACTTAACAAAGTAGGAACCTCGGTATATGGGTGAACGAAACAGGGTTGACGCCACTACTAGGTAGATAAGTCAACAAAGTCTCAAACAAAGTTTAGAGAAGAAAATTCTCACAAGATTAAATTCAATAAAAATTTTGGCAAAAAGTCCCTTACAATTGAAAGAAAACAAATATTTATAGGCACATATGATACGATCGCGACCTAGAGTGCATTAAGTTCGAGCAAGGACTCAATGGTGCTGCCTCAAGGACCAATTACGCGAGCTCGAGCTAAGCAATTCAAGGAGGCCATTTCGGCCTTAGTTAATCAAGTGTGGGGCGAGGCTTTGGTTGGAGAAATAGATCGAGTTGGGACCAGCTTAATAAAGTGTCCTTGCAACATTTTGCAAACTAATTTCAACTCAATTTCCGCTCATTGAATCCGTTCCAACTAAATTGAACTTTTATTTATTTCTTTTAGCTTTGCATTTAGTTTGCATTTTAATACTTGCATTTAAGCCTCTTAGTTTAATAAATGAGTTGCTGGTCATTAATACAACTCATCTTAGTTTAATTAAATGAGTTTATTTGATGAATTTAATATAATGAGTTGCTTCTTTAATTAATCTAGTTACTAGGTTAATTTATTGGTGCATGAGTTAAAGTTCATTAAATACTTCTTTTAATTAACTAGTTGTTGGAATAAATGATGCATAAGTGTGTGTTCATTTATTTACGTAGTTGTTAATTTGTTTAAAGCTTAATAATTGAATAAATGTGACAGTTACATATGTTTTAATTGCAGGTGACTTTTCAATTCACAAAGGCTGTTACGCATTCAATAAAGGAGACTTTTCAAGTATTTTGGTTACAAAGGAGGGGGCTGTTATAAAGGAAGCATTAAGCATCATTAAAAGAGAGTTTAAAGGAGCATTTCATGTCCTTTAAAATCTGGTAGCAGCTTATTCAAATACCCCAACGTTTTTTTTACCACTTAATGGACAATTTATGCATTGCAAATTTCATTAAAGTGACTGGAGTCTATTCAACTAGCCAAAGGGAAATCAGGAGTCATTTTTCAAGCCTTTAAGGACATTAATTCAGCTAGTTAAAGAGAGGAGTTATTGACTCTAGAATTTCAAAAGTCTTTGATTTATAATTAGCCTTTTTAATAGCACTTTACTATGTGACCATTTGGCTAGCTCATTTTAGCCTTATAAATTCTTGTAACCAAGCCTTTTTGACACTACTTTTTGGAATATTTTTATTAATGATATTCTGCCAAATTTGCAAGGCAAACTTTTCTCTGTTTTCGTTCAAAGATTTGTTGGCTACCTAGTGTTCTAGTTGTGTCATCCATTTCTTTGTTGAAAACCGAACTTATCACTACTCGTAGTGTGGCGTTCAAACATACCAAGGTTCCTACTTTGCTAAGTAGTGGGTCGAGGTTCTCATATTCTCCATCCGACCACATTGAAAACTTATAAACATTTGGGTCAATATTTTCTAATATTGGTTCGTGTTTGTTTTTGAGATCATTTTCATTTCCATTCCATTCCATCTTTTCATTTCATTATAACCAAACCTACAAAAACTTTATATCCATAAACCCATCTACATAAACTTCATATCCATAAACCCATGTTTGAATCCTTTTACATAGCTTCCGCCATTATTTACGTTAAAACATCCTTTTGAACAAATCGAACGCTACTTCTTCATAGACGATCGGGCAAACTCACATACGACTCGACTCACCCCGAGGCGGATCGTATCAACATAGATCACCATTCAAATTCGGCATTGATATGAGCACGCCCCGCGAACTTTATCGAGCAAGTCTGTCAAGCCGATCAATGACATGTTGGCAAGCTGATCCAAGCTCGTTTCCAGCTCCACGAGCTCCGTCCAGCTCAAATCCAGCTTATTCGAGCTCAATCCATCTTGCCTGAGCTAAACCGAGCTCACTCCTAACTCACTTTCAACTCACGAGCTAAACCTTAGCTCAACTTCAGCTTAGGAGTTTAGCCTCAGCTCAACTTTAGCTCACGAGCTAAAGCTTAGCTCATTTTAGTTTAAACTCGATTTTATCTTTAATGCATTAAATAAAAATTTGCACATATTTATTTAAAACTTGTCTTATATTAATATTTGTTATTAATATGCCATAGTCATTACATAAATTGATTATGTTCACATAGCTGAATTAATGCATGACATTAATGTGTTCACATCATGCCGAATTTATGAGTGTCCATGAGATATCTTAATGACTTGTTTATTTCATGTAGGTACATCCCTTTGGACGGTACAATGTATGGATGAAGAAACATCTCTTTTGGGCATTCCACACTCATGAATGAAGAAGTATTAAATGCTGGTGCATGTACGGCTAGATGCAATGTTTCTACAAATTCATGCATGTGTCGAATGCATGTATGGACATTAAAGGCTAGTCCATGAATGGATCAAATACATGGGATGATAGAATTCATGAATGGCTTAAATGCATGTATGGTGGCTGTCTCTTAACTTTCCAAGGCACTTATTCGGCCAAGAAGTAGCTGCTAACTAATTCTATGTTGACCATAGAGCTCCTTGAACATGTTCACACTTTGAATTGACCTATAGGCTACTACACATGCATGGATGGGTTCAAGAACGTCCAAGGGAAGGAATTAACTCAATAATTCAACATATTTATTGAATTAAGTGCATGCACAGAGGGGAGAACGAATTTACTAGGTTCATGCTGCCATTTATGAACTTACATGCCATTAAAGTGTTTAATTATGAAGATACATGTTCCATACAAGTGCATGAATGTCCCAAGGAGATGAATGAAACCTTTTGGTGCACATACAAGTCACTTGAAGCCTTTCTTTATGACTAAGCATTCATGCACAAACCAAGGGGGAAGAAAGTGTCCATTCAGCTAGTGCATGAATCTGCCGAATTTATGAACTATTTTAATACATTAGTGTGAACGTTTTTATTATTGTGTGAACACCTAGATGCCGAATTTGAATGGTCATCTATGTGCCTATAAATATTTGTTTTCTTTCATTTGTAAAGGACTTTTGCCAAAATTGTTAATGAACATTTGTTCTTGTGAGGTTGCTTCCTCTTATATCTCGTACAAGTTTCGAAAGACTTATCTGGCTTGTGCTAGTGGCATCAATCATCTTGTTTGAACTTATCACCAATCTTGGTGTGGCGTTCACCTATCCATCTATCCATACTTTCACCTTAACAATATAGGAACCGGGGTGACACTTCTTAGTGTTGAATCATTCCTGACGTTGAGTTCGTTTTCCATTCCCATCCTTCGAATTATTTTCTTGTTATACCAAACCGACCCATTTATCCATCACCCATCTTTGCTACACATAACCGAACCTACTACTAAACTTACCCTTCTTGAAACCTTCCGCTTATTCTAATCCATTATTTTACTTTTATTACTAAAATCCGAGACACGAACGACTCTCTCGAACTACGATCGGGCAACTACGTGAATTCGACTCATCTACCTGGGCCGGATCATATCATTTGGTATCAGAGCTACTAAAATGAGAAGATCATGCGACAAAATTAATCCCGGGCTAGTCCAAGTGAACGCAAGTAAGTAGGATCTGGAAAAAAAGAGTATAGAAAAAAAAATTTCGTATACCGAAGTTTTCTTATTTTGATTAGTTAGCTGCTGTTGCTATAAAAACAAAAATCTACGCAGCCAAAGAAAAAAATCGTGTACAAAAAGTGTTTTATTGTATTTAGTTTGTCAATATAGTACAAAAAAAAAGTTATACAAGTCAAACAAAAAATTCAAAAAAAAATTCAAAAAAAATTTCGAAAAGAAAAAAAATCTGAAAAAAAAAAGTGTTTAATGCAATTCGATTATTGTTCGAATGTCAAAGCCCTTGGTTTGATATCATTTCGAATTCATCTTCTATTCTAATCTTATCCACGCCACACTTTTTTTTACCCAATTTCCTTTTCTTTTAGCCAACCCGTAACCCCTCATATGTTATCCTTTGTAAAACCATTTGAAACCGACCCACAATACTAGAGATCAAGTCATACTAAGTTTGTTACAAGGTTATAAGAGGAGAAAGGAGCGGAAAAAGGAATGAGCGAGTGAGATCATTCGAGTGGAGGTAAAAGCCAAACGAGTGTAAACACGAGCGGGAGTGACACCTTTTTTCTTCTTCTTTCCGAGCGAAATTGTGAGGTTTGTGGTGAGGTACTTAATTTTTTTATTTTGTTTTGTGATCTAACATTTTCTTTTTAGCAACAAAAATCATGTCACGCGAAGAGTTCACCGAATCGGAATACCAATACTTGGTTCAAGAAATGCGAAGAATGGCGACTAAACGAGACCAAAGTGATCGAGTTTCTTCAAGTCGTAAAACGGAACCAAGAACCCCACGGAGATATACCCCCGACTACTACCTGAAAAAAGTTCCAATCGTGATTCCTTTTCGTCATCTACTTCGAGACAAAGAGATTCATACTATGACTCATATTCATCAGCGAATTCGAGAAGTGACTTCGATCGAAAGTCCTTTTCATCAAGAAATTCGAGAAGACAAGAAGCCGATTACGATTTTGATTCGTTCCAAGATGGCGTTCGAAGAGAAAGACATACTCCTACTAGATCTTCAAAGAACTCTTACTCGGAGTATTCTTCACGAAGTTTTGATTGTGAATCATACGCAAATAGTTCTTCATCTTTTGAACAAGATTTGTATTCTTATCGTTCTTTTGTACATTCTTGTAAAGAGAAAATAAAGAAAAGAAAAGAAAAAGCAAAAGAAGAAAAAGAAAATGAAATAAAAAGAAAAGAGAGGCAAGAGGCAAGTAGGAGAGAAAATGAGCGAATCTTGAGAGAACTTGAAAAAGCCTTTGAAAAAGCCTTTGAAAAGCAAAAAGAAAATGAAAAAGAAAATGAGATTGAAAAAGAGAACGAAAAGAAATTTGAGAGTGAAAAAGAAGATGAAAAAGAAATTGAAACAAAAGAAACGAGTGATTCAGAAGAAAAAGAATCGAGTGAGAAAACAAGTGAGCAAGTGAGGATTATTTCTACTAACCCACCTGTTTGATCTTCTTGTGAATTAACTTTTCAGGTTCCTAGAAGTTTGTGCGACCAATTCCATCTACATTACCTTCCAAACGAGAGGTGTTTTAGGTTGTTCGAAAAAGGTAAGTTCACGAATGACTACCACCCACTTGCGATCGAAGGTAAGGAAGGTAAGGAATCTTTGTTTATCGAATCAAAGTCACTTGATTTGGATAATTTTTGTTCACTTACTGTTGTTAACGAATTTGTTTTAAAAGGTGCCATATACAGCTTTTCTTATGACGATTACTACATTGGCAAATTTGTTGACAACATTGGATTAGTTTTCTCTAAGCGAATTTTGAACATGTTTGATCAAAGTCTGTCACGTAAAAATTCTCATGTGTTTGACCTTGCAAACTTTTTGAACTCATGTGTTAAATCTTTATGTTTAAATATGCCTGCTCAATTGATTTGTGATAAATCTGCCTGTTTGAAAAGTTGCATGTTCGTTAAAAATTCTTTGTTTGGCATCCATGTTAAAAGATCTTCACATGATATGTGCAATTGTGTTCTTCATGAACAATCTTTGAGTTTTTGTGCGAAATTTCCATGTAGTGATTTGCATTCTCGATTAATACTCTTGAAGTATGAACCTTTGCATTTTGGTATGCTCGGTTTTGTCAAATCAACATGTGTGTTTAAACTAGTGAAATATAATTCGTGTGGTGAGTTGATTTTATCTTTTTCTAATATGTTTCTTGTTGGAATTCCTAAACAAGTTCGTGTGTTCAAGCCTGGTATTTGCTACATGAATTCATTTTATGGAAACATTAAGCACTTTGCATCATTTGCAATCAAAATATGTTTGCTTGATGTTCAAACTTTTGATAAGAAGGTGAAATTCAATGATTTGGGTTTCAATTTTGATTCATTTATTAATCACCTTGTTTGGCCACATCTGAAATTTTCGTTTCATTTCGAGAAGGTAAGGCCAACCTATGTTTTTGGAATTGAATCAAATTTCCATGATAACTTTCCTTTTCCATTTAAGTCCATATTTTTCGATAATACTAACCAGTCTTATTTTTGTGAATTCCACCCATCGAGGAGCAAGACATGTCATGGTGCGTCACCACCTATTCAAATTTATCGGAGTAATAGGTTTGTCTTACGTTATCTATCCAAAGAGAGAAGATTCATTTTGACCGAGAAAAGTAAACCCAATCCTCAATTGTCTTCTCTTCATATTCGTCAAGGTAAGTCATCTGAAAATTTTCAAATATCTTTGCTCAATTCGATTGAAGTTGAAAATTCCATTGATTGGTTGTTTGGAAATTATTTATACTTTGATGTGATGGATTTTTCCTTTTGGCATTGTGATGATGTGATTATTACGTTGGAATTTAGAGACTCCCTTCATGTTGTTCAAAAACGAAAGGAAGAGTTAGCTTACCTTTGGCCATGGCATACCTTGCATGAGCAAGACAAGGGACCAAATGAGTTACTATATTCGATTAAAGAAATTAAAATGTTTTGGATGAGGAATAATGTGTTTAAGTGCCTACCATCATTTTCAACCAATTATCCCTTGATCCAACTTAGTTTTCATGTTTGTAACGATGGTCTAATGAAACTCTTTGATAAATTTACGTATACTAGGGACCTAAGGAAAATTTGGCCTAACATGATAATATTGAAATTTGGTGTATTTTGAGTTGTTTTGAATAGGGACTAAATTGATAAATGTGAAATTATAGGGTTAATGTGTAAAATGCCCCAAACTGTGTGCTTTGGATGAAATTGAATGAATTGAGGAATAAAAGAGTTAATTTTGAATGTATATAGATCAAAAACGAAAGAAATTGGATTTAGATCGAGGGAAAACAAAAGTTATCAAATAATCGACCCATCCGTTTATTCCGACTACGAGGTAAGTTCATATACAAATGAATGCTTTTAAATTGAATTATATGTGTTTACTTGCCATTGTATTGTTATAAATGTTGAATAAGCACTTACGAGCATGAATCGATTGAGTTTTGACATTCAAAAGTCTCGTACGAACCTTAGGAATAATATAGGATACAAATGTCATGACATTAGGTTATCGATATGTGATTACATGTAAGACCATGTCTGGGATATTGACATTGTATTGAGATTATGTGTAAGACCATGTCTGGGATGTTGGCATCATTAATCGATTTCGCATAAGACCCTGTCTGGGACAGTGGCATCGATATGTGATAACATGTAAGACCATATCTAGGATATGGCATTGTACGAGTTTATGTGATTTCTAAGTATCCTTATTGATTCAAACGGTTCAACGGGCAAAGTTAAATCGTGAAAGAATATGTGAATGAGCTAAGTGATTCAGGTATGTACAAAATTCATATGATCTTTGAGAAGAGAAAGTAATTGAGGAATTGGTATGTTTGAGAAGTATAAATTGATTAATAGAAAGGATTGTGATCTTGAATGTGTATTTAATTGTGCTCATTCATATCTTGCTTAGTTGATGGTAAAGATATTGATTCATAAGATAATTTATTTGTGTATGGCTTACTAAGCTTTTAAAGCTTACTTTGTGTGTTTTTTCCATGTCTTTTTAGATCATCGAAGCTAGCTCAGACTTTGGGATCATCGGGAAAAGTCATCGCACTATCGATCAACTCGTTGGTATTTTTGGAAGCTTTATATATGTAACAGCCCGGTTTAGACCCTAATTGGAATTGTGGTTTTAGGACCACGAATCCTAGTTAGAAAAATATTTAAAAATTATTTTCTGTGTTTATTTTGTGTGAATTTATATCTATGAAATTTTCGTAATTTAATTTTATCGTTTAGGTGTCCGATTAAATAAAAGGACTTAATCGCGTAAAATGAAAATTTGGTGGTTAGTTGTATAAAGTACCGAATTGCTATTGGCTTTTAAAGTTGAAGTCTTAAAGTTGTAAATAGACCATTTGATTAGGTAATGGCCGATTGTACCCATGAATTATGTGTTTAAGTTATTTAATTATAAAGGTTATATCAGTAATTAATTAAAATGTTAACATATATCATAAAAAAACATAAGTAAAATACATGTTATATTTTTTTCACCGCTGAAATAACAAATAAGAAAGAAAAAAAAGAAAAGAACTAGGTTCGGCCATCTTCTCAAGGTCAATCAAGGTTCCTTTTTTGTTCGGTTTTTTATAATTTTTACATTTTTGAGATTGTTGCTTCGAGTACTACAAAACCCATGCTTAAATTTTTTATTTTGGTGAATATTTTGAGTTATGCCATTGTTGAGAGCTTGTGATTTTTGTTGTTTGATGATGAAATATGAGGGGTATGTTTTAGATTAACATGTTTTGTATTAGAGTTTTTGATGATTTTGAGATTTAGGACTAAATTCAAAAATAATAATTTGAAGGACTAAAATATGAAATAAATGAAATATATGGATTCGTATGAGAGTGGGTAAAATTTGGCCCAACATGGGTATCTTGAAATTTTGTATATTTTGTATTTTGTGCAATAGGGACTAAATTGTAAAAAATGAAAATGCCAGGGGTAAAATGGTAATTTTCTCATTGATGTTTTTTTGGATTAAATTGAATGAAAATATGTTTGAATGAGCTTAATTTGAATATGTTTAGATCAAGAACTAAAGAAATCGGATTTGGATCGGGGAAAAACGAAAGTCGTCGACTAGCTGCCCTCTTTCGTTTTACATCGTCCAAGGTAAGTTTATAAGCAAATAGACCTGTTTAATGGTAGTTAAATGTTAATATTACATGCTGGTATGAAATGTGTGAATATATATAAGCTATGGCCGAATATGATTAAGCTTGGCTATTATATCTCCGGATGGGTTTCGACCGAGTTGCGACGTCCGGAGTCCCCGTATGAACCTTAGGAATAGTTAGTTCCGATATATGTGTACGAGTAAGACCATGGCAACGATATGTGATTCCGATATGTGTTTACGAGTATGACCGTGTTTGGGACAGTGGCATCAATATGTGACTACATGTAAGACCACGTCTGGGATGTTGGCATTGTAAAACTTGTGTGTTTATCCAAGTTTCCTAACCAATTTCGAATGGTTCATCAGGCTACGATAAGGTGTGAATGCACATGTTGAATAAGCTAAATGACCAGGTATGAAATAGGTTAATATAACTTGTGATAAGGTAAGTAAGTACTTAATGTTTGATACAAATGATTTATGAGGTAAATGTAGAATGTGTATAATTATAAAATTGTGTTCGATCTTGATAGATATATTGTGATTGTATTCAAAATGATATGTGATATGTGTATAGATGTAGCCATGTGTATTCGTCCATTTAGGTAATGTGTACATATGATATATTATGATGCTTGAGTTGTGTTTATAGTATAAGTATATTTGATTATCTAATGATATATTGGCCTTGTAAGTGAAATATGAATAACTTATATTGGTTATATGTGTATTCGGCCAAGGTGGGAATTTTGTATAAAGACAAAAATATCATTTATGAAATTGGCAAGTTGAGACTAAGCATAATTATGCTAGTATAATTCGGTTTAGTTTAAAATGAGTTGGTTATATTACTAGATTGTTTACTTGCTTATGGCTTACTAAGATATAGTAGCTTACTGTGTGTATTAGTTTCTGTTTTATAGATTTTAGATTCAAGTTTCAAGCTCAGGGATCATCAACAAAGTCTATCACACTATCAACCGCTTTTGGTATTTATAAAGTTACATTTTGGAACTATGGCATGTATAGGCTGGAACATATTTTTGGAAATGTTGAATTTGGTTATGTAATTAAAGCCATGCGAATATGGCTTCCTATTTATGTTTGGATTTAGTTTTATGGGTGCTTAGTTATAAGATTTAGTAAGTTTGGTTTGGTAATTTGGTTATGCTTGATAGTGGTTTAAATTTGTTTAGTTAAAGTGAGTAGTACAATGAATGGATGATGTTTGTGGTAAGTATTTCATGAATTGAAAATGGCTTTGATCTTAGGTTCAAATTCAGTTTTAGTTGAGTCATGGTCTAAGTTTATTTGATTATTATGCCGTATGTCATGGTTGATCATTTCTGTGTTATTTTGGAAATGTATCCAAGTATATAAAGCTTGTGAAGGTACTTTGTGTTTGGCTATATGTTTCAATTGGGTGTTAATTAAGCTAAGGTAGGTTATGTGATGTTAGGTAAAAAAATCAAGATATATGCATGGTTTAAATTGAGTGGTCATTGATGGACTATATTAATGATGTGAATGACACTTGAATTGTGGTTTTAGTAAGTAAGACACATTGGGATTTAGATTTATATAAGCATTTGGGTTAATGATAAAGGACATATGTATACTTGGTAGACGGTCATGTAATGTTAGTTGAGTTTTAAAATGTTTTACATGTATAAGTATATGTGCTTATAATATGGTTGTTATGTATATGTGCATGGCAATATAAATTCATTAGATATTTATAAGTTATTGAATATGTATAAATGAATTGAGTTAGCCAAGTAGACATAGAACTGAAATGGGTTATTTATAACCGAATGCTTGTTATTAAATTGTGTTAAAATGCAAACATATGGATCTCACATAGATAATAGCACTAATACCGCATATATGAATGAAAAGGTTAGTAATGAAACTTAGTTAAATTGATATATATCTTGTGTATATGTATGACTTAATTAAGAATAGAAATATAGGTTTAATATTCAATAATAAATTTATTGATATGTTATATATATTCTGTATATGGATTAAATAATTTTAAATATATATATTTTGGATTATGTTTTATTTAAGCTTTGAGGTGAATGATAGTAAACTTATGATTATACATTGGATTAAGTCATAAGCATTGATGTGATGTAAATCTTGAATTGCATTTAACGTATGATTCGCATTTGTAATACGGCTGTTAAATATAGATGATTGTGACTTGAATTAATACGAAAATGTTTAGAACTGTGCTTTCATTTGTAATGCCTCGTAACCTTATTTCGACGACGGATACGAGTTAGGGGTGTTACATTTGATTGGTATCAGAGCTATGGTTTAGTCGGTTCTAGGACTAACGTAACGTGTGTGAGTCTAGCTATACATGCCATATTATATACTGTGATTGTGTGATGACTTCTGACATTTGAAATGTGTTTTTATATAGTAAATGGATCCCGACAGAGTTGTAGCTGATGATGTCGAGAGTGTAGCGCCTGCTCCCACGCAAGGGACAGCACCGGTTGATTCTCGACCAATTTCGAGTAACCAAGAAGGAGAGGCTAGACAAGCCTTTAACCAAATGATGAACGACTGGTTTACTTAGTATATCCGGACTAACCCAGCTGCACAACAACCTCCACCCCCTACTAATCCGTCTTCGATGCCTGTTGTACCTCAAGTAAGTGATCCATTGAGATTGTATAAGCTACCTCTTAATAAAATCAAAAAATATGGGGCCGAAGAGTTTAAAGCTACTGATGATGATGATGCTGAGCGGGCTGAGTTTTGGCTTGATAATACTATCCGTGTGTTTGATCAGCTGTCCTGTACCCCAAATGAATGTTTGAAGTGTGTTATATCTTAGCTTCGAGACATAGCATATCACTGGTGGAATACCCTAGTATCAATGGTTCTGAGAGAGCGACTGACCTGGGAATTCTTCTAGATTGAGTTCTGTAAGAAGTATATCAGCCAGAGGTTTATTGATCAGAAGTGAAAAGAATTTCTAGAGCTGGAACAGGGTCAGATGACCGTGACAGAGTATGAACAGAAATTTGCGCGACTCAGTTGGTATGCCCTAGAGTGTGTTTCCACCGAAGCCATAATGTGTAAAAGATTTGAAGATAGGTTGAATGAAGACATTAAATTGTTAGCTGGAGTACTTGAGATAAAAGAGTTTGTGGTACTGGTTGAACGAGCCTACAAAGCTGAAGAGCTCGGGAAAGAGAAAAGAAAAGCTGATTTTGAAGCTAGAGACTCGCATAAGAGATATTTTAGTAAGTCAGTCCAGTCAACAACACCAAAGAAGTTTTGAGATGATTTCAATCGTTCTAGAGCCACTTCGGGTTACTCTAAACGGGATCAGAATAGACCACCTGCGAGCTCGAGAGCTACCTCAGTAGCTAGTGTGGGGAATGCCAGATCAAATCAACTCGAGTGTAAACACTATGGTAAACAACATCCCGATAGTTACAGATTGCATGATCGAGCCTATTTTAAACGTGGATCGACAGATCATTACATTTGATATTTCCCAGGGTTAGTTGAAGAAAATCTAATATAGCACACAAGATCGGGTAATACTGCAGCTCGAGGTAGACCACCTAGAAATACGGGTAATGCGAGTGGCAGTCAGAGAGGAAATAAAGATACAACAGTCAGATCTGAGGCTCGTGTACCTACTAGAGCCTATGCTATTAGAGCATAAGAGGAGGCTTCATCCCCAGATGTTATTACTGGTACATCCACTCTTTATGATACTAATGTAATTGCAGTAATTGATCCTGGTTTTACTCTTTCTTATGTGTGTGAGACATTAGTATTCAGAAAAACTCTTTCTTATCTTTTTCTAATATGTTGCTTGTTGGAATTCCTAAACAAGTTCGTGTGTTCAAGCCTGTTATTTGCTACATGAATTCATTTTATGGAAACATTAAGCACTTTGCATCATTTGCAATCAAAATATGTTTGCTTGATGTTCAAACTTTTGATAAGAAGGTGAAATTCAATGATTTGGGTTTCAATTTTGATTCATTTATTAATCACCTTGTTTGGCCACATCTGAAATTTTCGTTTCATTTCGAGAAGGTAAGGCCAACCTATGTTTTTGGAATTGAATCAACTTTCCATGGTAGCTTTTGATACGATCGCGACCTGGAGTGCATCAAGTTCGAGCAAGGACTCAATGGTGCTGCCTCAAGGACCAATTACGCGAGCTCGAGCTTAGCAATTCAAGGAGGCCGTTTCGGCCTTAGTTAATCAAGTGTGGGGCGAGGCTTTGGTTGGAGAAATAGATCGAGTTGGGACCAGCTTAATAAAGTGTCCTTGCAACATTTTGCAAACTAATTTCAGCTCAATTTCCGCTCCTTGAGCCCGTTCCAACTAAATTGAACTTTTATTTATTTCTTTTAGCTTTGCATTTAGTTTGCATTTTAATACTTGTATTTAAGCCTCTTAGTTTAATAAATGAGTTGCTGGTCATTAATACAACTCATCTTAGTTTAATAAATGAGTTGCTGGTCATTAATACAACTCATCTTAGTTTAATTAAATGAGTTTATTTAATGAATTTAATTTAATGAGTTGCTTCTTTAATTAATCTAGTTACTAGGTTAATTTATTGGTGCATGAGTTAAAGTTCATTAAATACTTCTTTTAATTAACTAGTTGTTGGAATAAATGATGCATAAGTGTGTGCTCATTTATTTACGTAGTTGTTAATTTGTTCAAAGTTTAATATGTTTTGATTGCAGGTGACTTTTCAATTCACAAAGGCTGTTACGCATTCAATAAAGGAGACTTTTCAAGTTATTTTGGTTACAAAAGAGGGGGCTGTTATAAAGGAAGCATTAAGCATCATTAAAAGAGAGTTTAAAGGAGCATTTCATGTCCTTTAAAATCTGGTAGTAGCTTGTTCAAATACCCCAATGTTTTTTTTGCTACTTCTTTTTGGACATTTTTGAATGATATTCTGCCAAATTTGTGAGGCAAAATTTTCTCTGTTTTCGTTCAAAGATTTGTTGGCTACCTAGTGTTCTAGTTGTGTCATCCATTTTCTTTGTTGAAAACTGAACTTATCACTACTCGTAGTGTGGCATTCAAACATACCAAGGTTCCTACTTTTCTAAGTAGCGGGTTGAGGTTCTCATATTCTCCATCTGACCACCTTGAAAACTTATAAACATTTGGGTCAATATTTTCTAATATTGGTTCGTGTTTTTTTTTAGATCATTTTCATTTCCATTCCATTCCATCTTTTCGTTTAATTATAACCAAACCTACAAAAACTTTATATCCATAAATCGATCTACATAAACTTCATATCCATAAACCCATCTTTGAATCCTTTTACATAGCTTTCGCCATTATTTATGTTAAAACATCCTTTTGAACAAATTGCACGCTACTTCTTTGTAGACGATCGGGCAAACTCACATACGACTCGACTCACCCCGAGGCAGATCATATCATTTGGTATCAGAGCTACAAAAACAAGGAGTACGAGCATTCAAAATTACTCCAGGAATAGTCTGTGACTCATCAAGTAAGTTTCAAAAAAAAATTGAAAAAAAAACAAAATCTGAAAATTTGAACATAGTTTTACTCCTTCTCCATTTTTCAATCCTGAAACTTTTACCCTCTTATCCACTTCCATCCTTGACCTTTTCGCCACACTATACCTGAATTAATTTCTTTCTTGTAAGCCTACCCAGTTTTAAATCACATCATCCTTTGTTACCCATTTGAAACCGACCACCTAGACTAAGGTTAAGCCTTGGCGAATCTGCTTACGAAATCACGAGAAAGGTAAAGAAAGGTAAAAGGCACGAGAGTTGTGAGCGCAATAGAGTGGAGATAAAAGCCTATTCTCAAGCGTAAAACACGAGTGTGAGTGCCAATAAAATTTTCTTGTGAGTGACTAGTGAGGTTTTTGTTGTGAGGTTCTTTACTAAACTCAATGTCACAAGAATCTGATCCTAACATGGAAGATCATCCTGTACGACAACCTGTTCGCAACGTCCCAGATTTGAACATGCAAGCATTATTACGAGAGATGGAAAGACTTTTAGATAGAAGATTAAATCCCCTTGAAGATCGTCTATTCCAAGTCGAAGCAAGAGAGCAACGCGAAAGAACTCCTGAAGTTGTCTGACCTAGACGGGAGAGGCCAAATCAACAACGGGAAAGACGAAGAGATCAAGATGATGTTGTAAATGATCATAGTGATCTTGAAAGTGGTCAAGATTCGAATGCAAGTAATCGCCGGAGGGAACCACGACACCGAGATCGGAGACGTGAAGATGATAATCTTAAGAACATAAAACTTTCTATACCACCGTTCCAAGGTAGATCAGATCCGGAGGCCTATCTTGAGTGGGAAAAGAAGATCGAGTTGGTGTTTGATTGTCATAACTATTCTGAAAACAAAAAGGTGAAGTTAGCAGCAATTGAATTTTCAGATTATACCATGATTTGGTGGGATCAACTAACTACTAGCCGGAGACGTAATGGAGAACAACCGATCTCTACATGGACCGAGATGAAGGCAGTCCTGAGGCGACGATTTATCCCTTCTTACTACCACCGGGAGTTGCACCAAAAACTTCAAAATCTTACACAAGGGACCAAAAGCGTCGAAGACTACTACAAGGAGATGGAAATTGCAATGATTCGGGCAGATGTTCAAGAGGATTCTGTAGCAACGATGGCACGATTTTTGGCCGGATTAAACCTAGACATTGCGAATGTCGTCGAGCTTCAACACTATCTTGAAGTGGTGGACATGGTTCATATGGCTATCAAGGTAGAAAAGCAACTTAAGCGTAAAGGCTCAAATCGAGGTTTTTCCACTTCTAACACATCCAAGTGGGGCCAAAGTTCAAGTAGAGGTTTTTCAACATCTCAAGGAAAGGATTCTATGGCACTTTCGAAACCAAACAAGCCTAATATCGAAACAAACAAAGGTAAGGCACCCGAGGTTTCTATCAATCGTAATCGTGACGTTAAATGTTTCAAATGTCTAGGAAGGGGACACATAGCCAGTCAGTGCCCAAATCGAAGAACTATGGTGATTCGTGCCGATGGTGAAATCGAGACGGAGGATGAAGAAGAAAAAGAGTCTGAATCGGTTTTTGAAACTGAGGAGGACTTAGAACAACCTGTGGAAGGTGAACTACTCATTGTCAAAAGGAGTCTTAGTCTCCAAGGCATGGAAAATGAGCTACAACGGGAGAACATATTTCATACCCGATGCTTGGTTGGAGGAAAAGTCTGTTGTGTCATCATCGACGGTGGTAGTTATACAAATGTAGCAAGTACGATGATGGTTGAAAAACTCAGTTTGCCAACTACTAAGCATCCGAGCCCCTACAAACTTCAGTGGCTCAATGACGGTGGAGAACTTAAAGTGACCAAGCAAGTACTAGTTTCTTTCACCATTGGAAAGTACTCGGACAAAGTGTTATGTGACGTTGTTCCAATGCATGCGGGCCATCTACTCCTTGGACGTCCGTGGCAGTTTGATCGGCGAGTGCTACACGACGGGTATACCAATCGGTATATTTTCAAGTTTATGGGAAAGAATGTTACATTGGCACCGTTAACTCCTAAACAAGTTTACGATGATCAATTGAAGTTGAAAGCATCCATCGAACAAATGAGTGAGAAAGAAAAAGAAGATTGTAAAAAAATAAAAGAGGAAAAAAATCAGAAAAAAAAACAAAAGAGAGCGAAAAGAAAATCAGTAAAGAAAAAGAAAAAAAGAGAAGGAAATTGAAAAAATGAGTGTCTTTGCAAAAGTTAGTGATATTTGAAAAGCGTTAGTAATGAATCATCCCGTTCTTGTACTCATGTACAAAGAAACCTTGTTTTCTACTAACGAATTACCCGACACTCTACCTTCTTCTGTTTTGTCTTTGTTGCAGGATTTTAAAGATGTTTTCCCGGAGGAAGTCCCAATTGGTTTACCACCGCTTCGTGGAATTGAACATCAAATAGATTTTATACTGGGAGCTGCTATCCCAAACTGTCCCGCTTATCGAGGCAATCCAGAAGAGACTACAGAATTGCAACGGCAAGTTAATGATCTGTTGCAAAAAGGTTACGTTAGAGATAGTCTTAGTCCTTGTGCTGTACCTATTTTACTAGTACCGAAAAAAGATGGAACATGGCAAATGTGCGTAGATTGTCGAGCCGTAAATAAGATCACCATCAAATACCGTCATCCAATTCCTCGCCTTGATGATATGCTTGATGAACTCAGTGGAGCTAAGGTATTTTCGAAAATTGACCTAAAAAGTGGCTACCACCAGATTCGGATGCGAGAAGGTGATGAGTGGAAAACAGCATTTAAGACCAAGCATGGGCTGTACGAATGGTTGGTCATGCCTTTTGGACTAACCAATGCCCCTAGCACATTTATGAGGCTAATGAATTACGTGTTAAGGTCTTTTATCAGTAAGTTTTGTGTTGTGTATTTTGACGACATATTGATATATAGCAAATCCATCGAAGATCATGTAAGGCATCTTAAATCTGTTTTAGAAGTTTTACGTAAAGAAACATTATATGCTAACCTTAAAAAGTGTTCTTTCTGTTCTGATAAAGTTGTCTTTTTAGGCTTTGTGGTTAGCGCGGAAGGTCTCGAAGTAGACCAAGAAAAGATCAAGGCCATTCAAGATTGGCCAAGGCCAACTAGTATTACGCAAGTCCAGAGTTTTCATGGCCTAGCAAGTTTCTACCGACGATTTGTTCCTAATTTCAGCACCATTGCTGCTCCTCTTACGAACGTCATTAAGAAGAACTCTACTTTCTTTTGGAATGATGAGCAAGAAAAGTCGTTTGTCAAAATTAAGAATTTTCTTACTAACGCTCCTTTACTTGCTCTTCTAGATTTTTCGAAGATTTTCGAGATTGAGTGTGATGCCTCAGGCGTTGGAATAGGTGCTGTTTTAACACAAGAAGGACGACCTGTGGCTTATTTTAGCGAAAAGATTAGTGGAGCTGTACTCAACTATCTTGTATATGATAAAGAGATGTACGCGCTCATACGAGCTCTTGAGACATGGCAACATTATTTATGAACAAAGGAGTTTGTTATACACTCTGATCATGAAGCTTTAAAGCACATCAAAGGCCAGCACAAATTAAATCGACGTCATGCAAAATGGGTGGAGTTTCTTGAATCATTTCCTTATGTTATAAAATACAAAAAAGGTAAAGATAACATAGTGGCTGATACACTTTCGAGAAGGTATACTCTTTTGACATATTTGGACTCCAAAATTCTTGGTTTTGCTTTGATAAAAGATTCTTATGCTAACGATTCTGATTTTGGTGAGATCTTTGTAGCATGCGAGAATGGTGTGTTTGAAAACTTTTATAGGTATGAAGGCTTTCTTTTCAAAGAAAGTAAACTCTGTGTTCCTTGTGGCTCTGTTCGAGATTTATTAGTGCACGAAGCCCATAGTGGCGGACTTATTGGACACTTTGGAGTCAACAAGACGCTTGCAACACTTCAAGAACACTTCTATTGGCCGCAAATGCGCAAATATGTGGAACAAGTTTGCAAGAGGTGTATAGCTTGTAAAAAGGCTAAATCAAAGGTTCAACCCATGGTTTATATACGCCATTACCTATTCCTGAAGCCCCGTGGGTTGATATCTCCATGGACTTTGTTCTTGGACTACCGCGCACAAAAACGGGGAAGGATTCTATCTTTGTGGTTGTTGATCGTTTTTCAAAAATGTCTCATTTTATTGCTTGCACTAAAACTGATGACGCTGTTCATGTTGCAAATTTCTTTTTCAGAGACATTGTACGACTTCATGGTATTCCTCGTACTATTGTGTCGGATCGTGATGCAAAATTTTTGAGCCATTTTTGGATGTCTTTGTGGGAAAAATTAGGACCCAAATTATTATTCTCTACCACCAGCCACCCCCAGACCGATGGTCAAACGGAAGTCATCAATAGAGTATTGTCTACATTACTACGGGCCATCATCCGTAAAAATTTGAAGTCTTGGGAAGATTGCTTACCACATATCGAGTTTGCTTACAACCGCTCCGTCCATTCTGCTACGAAATATTCGCCTTTTGAAATTGTATATGGTTTCAATCCATTGACACCTTTAGATTTATTACCTTTGCCTACTGATCGACTGGTTCATGCAGATGCAAAGAAAAAGGTTGATTTTGTCAAGGAATTACATCAAAAGGTACGAGCTAATATTGAGGCAAGAACCGAGTCTTACGTGCGTAATGCTAACAAGGGACGAAAGCGAGTGGTCTTCAAACCCGGAGAGTGGGTTTGGGTTCACATGCGCAAGGAGCGTTTTCCACCTCAACGAAAATCAAAATTATTACCTAGAGGAGACGGTCCTTTCCAAATTCTTGAGCGCATAAATGAAAACTCTTACAAACTCGATTTGCCTGGTGAATTTAACGTTAGTGCAACTTTTAATGTGTCAGATTTAACCCCTTTTGATACAGATTTTGACTTGAGGACAAGTCATTTCAAAGAGGGGGGAATGATACGATCGCGACCTGGAGTGCATCAAGTTCGAGCAAGGACTCAATGGTGCTGCCTCAAGGACCAATTACGCGAGCTCGAGCTAAGCAATTCAAGGAGGCTGTTTCGGCCTTAGTTAATAAGTGTGGGGCGAGGCTTTGGTTGGAGAAATAGATCGAGTTGGGACCAGCTTAATAAAGTGTCCTTGCAACATTTTGCAAACTAATTTCAGCTCAATTTCCGCTCCTTGAACCCGTTCCAACTAAATTGAACTTTTATTTATTTCTTTTAGCTTTGCATTTAGTTTGCATTTTAATACTTGCATTTAAGCCTCTTAGTTTAATAAATGAGTTGCTGGTCATTAATACAACTCATCTTAGTTTAATAAATGAGTTGCTGGTCATTAATACAACTCATCTTAGTTTAATTAAATGAGTTTATTTAATGAATTTAATTTAATGAGTTGCTTCTTTAATTAATCTAGTTACTAGGTTAATTTATTGGTGCATGAGTTAAAGTTCATTAAATACTTCTTTTAATTAACTAGTTGTTGGAATAAATGATGCATAAGTGTGTGCTCATTTATTTACGTAGTTGTTAATTTGTTTAAAGTTTAATATGTTTTAATTGCAGGTGACTTTTCAATTCACAAAGGCTGTTACGCATTCAATAAATGAGACTTTTCAAGTTATTTTGGTTACAAAAGAGTTGGCTATTATAAAGGAAGCATTAAGCATCATTAAAAGAGAGTTTAAAGGAGCATTTCATGTCCTTTAAAATCTGGTAGCAGCTTGTTCAAATACCCCAACATTTTTTTTGCTACTTCTTTTTGGACATTTTTGAATGATATTCTGCCAAATTTGTGAGGCAAACTTTTCTCTGTTTTCGTTCAAAGATTTGTTGGCTACCTAGTGTTCTAGTTGTGTCATCCATTTTCTTTGTTGAAAACTGAACTTATCACTACTCGTAGTGTGGCGTTCAAACATACCAAGGTTCCTACTTTTCTAAGTAGCGGGTCGAGGTTCTCATATTCTCCATCTGACCACCTTGAAAACTTATAAACATTTGGGTCAATATTTTCTAATATTGGTTCGTGTTTGTTTTTTAGATCATTTTCATTTCCATTCCATTCCATCTTTTCGTTTCATTATAACCAAACTTACAAAAACTTTATATCCATAAATCCATGTACATAAACTTCATATCCATAAACCCATCTTTGAATCCTTTTACATAGCTTTCGCCATTATTTACGTTAAAACATCCTTTTGAACAAATCGAACGCTACTTCTTCGTAGACGATCGGGCAAACTCACATACGACTCGACTCACCCCGAGGCGGATCGTATCAGCTTTCCTTTTCCATTTAAGTCCATAGTTTTTGATAATACTAACCAGTCTTATTTTTGTGAATTCCACCCCTCGAGGAGCAAGACATGTCATGGTGCGTCACCACCTATTCAAATTTATCGGAGTAATAGGTTTGTCTTACGTTATCTATCCAAAGAGAGAAGATTCATTTTGACCGAGAAAGGTAAACCCAGTCCTCAATTGTCTTCTCTTCATATTCGTCAAGGTAAGTCATTTGAAAATTTTCAAATATCTTTACTCAATTCGATTGAAGTTGAAAATTCCATTGATTGGTTGTTTGGAAATTATTTATTATTTGATGTGATGGATTTTTCCTTTTGGCATTGTGATGATGTGATTATTACGTTGGAATTTGGAGACTCTCCTCATGTTGTTCAAAAACGAAAGGAAGAGTTAGCATACCTTTGGCCATGGCATACCTTGCATGAGCAAGACAAGGGACCAAATGAGTTACTATATTTGATTAAAGAAATTAAAATGTTTTGGATGAGGAATAATGTGTTTAAGTGCCTACCATCATTTTCAACCAATTATCCCTCGATCCAACTTAGTTTTCATGTTTGTAACGATGGTCTAACGAAACTCTTTGATAAATTTACGTATGCTTGCTTTGTCCAATTGAGATTTTTGGCATATGTTCGATTGAATGAATATTTTATGAACTATCGAACACATTTGAATTTGACTCCTTTGAGTTTCTTTTTACCGGCTGTGGTAAGAATTTTTCAGGTTTGTGTGACATCTTCCATCCCATTTGATCAAGGAAAACCATGCACGAGTCAAAGTTCTCCCATGGACAAACAGCTCGACTTGAGGACAAGTCGCCTAAAAGAGGGGGGAATGATACGAGCACGCCCCGCGAACTTTATCGAACAAGTCTGTCAAGCCGAGCAATGACATGTTGGCAAGCTGATCTAAGCTCGTTTCCAGCTCCACGAGCTCCGTCTAGCTCAAATCCAGCTTATTCGAGCTCAATCCATCTTGCCTGAGCTAAACCGAGCTCACTCCTAGCTCACTTTCAACTCACGAGCTAAACCTTAGCTCAACTTCAGCTTAGGAGTTTAGCCTCAGCTCAACCTTAGCTCACGAGCTAAAGCTTAGCTCATTTTAGTTTAAACTTGGTTTTGTCTTTAATACATTAAATAAAAATTTGCACATATTCATTTAAGCATTAAACTTGTCTTATATTAATATTTGTTATTAATATGTCATTGTCATTATATAAATTGATTATGTTCACATAGCCGAATTAATGCATGACATTAATGTGTTCACATCATGCCGAATTTATAAGTGTTCATGAGATGTCTTAATGACTTGTTTATTTCATGTAGGTACATTCCTTTGGACGGTACAATGTATGGATGAAGAAACATCTCTTTTGGGCATTCCACACGCATGAATGAAGAAGTATTAAATGCTGGTGCATGTACGGCTAGATGAAAGGTTTCTACAAATTCATGCATGTGTCGAATGCATGTATGGACATTAAAGGCTGGTCCATGAATGGATCAAATGCATGGGATGATAGAATGCATGAATGGCTTAAGTGCATGTATGGTGGCTGTCTCCTAACTTTCCAAGGCACTTATTCGGCCAAGAAGTAGCTGTTCACACTTTGAATTGACCTATAAGCTACTACACATGCATGGATGGGTTCAAGAACGTCCAAAGGAAGGAATTAACTCAATAATTCAACACATTGATTGAATTAAGTGTATGCACAAAGGGGAGAACGAATTTACTAGGTCCATGCTGCCATTTATGAACCTACATGCTATTAAAGAGTTTAATTATGAGGATACATGTTCCATACAAGTGCATGAACGTCCCAAGGAGATGAATGCAACCTTTGGTGCACATACAAGTCACTTGAAGCCTTTCTTTATGATTAAGCATTCATGCACACACTTAGGGGGAAGAAAGTGTCCATTCAACTAGTTCATGAATCTGCCGAATTTATGAACTATTTTAATACATCAGTGTGAACGTTTTTATTATTGTGTGAACACCTAGATGTCGAATTTGAATGGTCATCTATGTGCCTATAAGTATTTGTTTTCTTTCAATTGTAAGGGACTTTTGCCAAAATTGTTAATGAACATTTGTTCTTGTGAGGTTGCTTCCTCTCATATCTCGTACAAGTTTCGAAAGACTTATCTGGCTTGTGCTAGTGGCGTCAATCGTTTTGTTTGAACTTATCACCAATCTTGGTGTGGCGTTCACCTATCCATCTATCCATCTTTTCACCTTAACAATATAGGAACCGGGGTGACACTTCTTAGTGTTGAATCATTCCTGACGTTAAGTTCGTTTTCCATTCCCATCCTTCGAATTATTTTCTTGTTATTCCAAACTGAGCCATTTAACCATCATCCATCTTTGCTACTAAATCGAACCTATTACTAAATTCACCCTACTTTGAAACCTTCCGCTTACCCGTATCTTTTCATTCACTTCTAGTTCTAAAACCCGAAGCACGAACGACTCTCTCGAACTACGATCGGGCAATTACGTGAATTCGACTCATCTACCCGGGCCGGATCACATCAATTATGTAGGTTCAGCCGAATGTGGAGGTTCATTAATGACAAGGTGCATGTATGGGAAAGTTCATTGAACAGGAAGATTCATACATGGTTCGGTTCAATGTTTGGAGGTCTTACATTCATGTACATGGAGGATTAATTGCATGCAATGGATATTGAAGAATACATCCCCTTTGGACGGTACACATGCATGAATGGAGGATAATTAATGCAAGTTCATGTACGGCTAGGTTCAAGCTTCCTTCCAAGTTCCATGTACAGCCGAATGCATGTGGGAGGACCCTTGGAGTTTCTAAGCACCTATTCGGCCAAGAGACACCTCTTGGAAGCTTCATGCACCTCATGGCCCAATCTAGACACCCATTGAGCTTCCAAAGGTTCACATTCATTCAAGTGATTAAAGCTCATACATGAAGCTGTCCAAACACATTCCCATCAGCCGAATCAAGACTAGTTAATTAATGTTTTCATTCTAGAACATTCTAGTTAGTTCATGACTGAATTTGATTAGTCTTTAAGCTAGCTAGTTTGTCCATTCGGCTACTACATGATAGTCTATAAATAGTTTGTTCATTTCATTGTAAAAGGACTTTTTCCAATTTGTTTAATAAACATTGTTCTTGTGAGGTTGCTTCCTCTCATATCTCGTACAAGTTTCGAAAGACTTATCTAGCTTGTGCTAGTGGCATCAATCATCCTTGTTTGAACTTATCACCAATCTTAGTGTGGCGTTCACCTATCCATCTATTCATCCTTTTCACCTTAACAATATAGGAATCGGGGTGACACTATCTAGTGTTGAATCATTCCTGACGTTAAGCTCGTTTTCCATCCCCACTTTTCGAATTTCTTTCTTATTATCACCAAACCGAGCCAACTATCCTACAACACCTTTACTGCCCATAGCTGAACTTATTACTAATCTTACCCTTCTTTGAAACCTTCCGCTTATCCCAACTTACCCATTCACTTCCATTTCTCGAATACGAGGCACGAACGACTCTCTCGTCTACGATCGGGCAATCAAGTGAATTCGACTCAACCACCTGGGCCGGATCACATCACTTACCATATTATTGTTTTCTTATCAAGTCTCAACCCGAGGGTTAAGTACATACCTGTCCAAAGTGCCCATTCCACAACACTTACCAATACGTCACTTGCATCTTGAGTTTTCTTCCATTTCACTAGAATTTTACCCGTTGAACACATCGGAATATAACTCGGATACATGGAAAGTTTGCACATAAGTGCCACATATGTAGCCAAGCTACCATGTAACTCGCCCATTAGCGAACACGGACTCAATCAACGAGCTCGGGCATTTGCATCCATAAGTGAACTTGGACTCAACTCAACGAGTTTGGATGCCTAGTTACATTTCACGAACTCGAACTCAACTTAACGAGTTCGGACGTTCGCATCCATAAGTGAACTCGGACTCAACTCAACAAGTTCGGATGCCCAAATATCTGAACCTATTCCTAAGGTTCAACGGGACTTTCCTCGTTCATACTCTTTTACCATTCTCTTTGGAATACCAATGACGATACTTCGGTAGTCTTTCACATTTTTCATATAATTCATAAAATTTTTGCATGTTGTCCAACAATGACCACAAAGCATATAATTGCATGATAACAATTATAATATCGTATAAATATCATTAAATGATTTAAAATAACGGTTATTTACAATGTTTACATATAGACTTTCCTCGATACAAAATGAGAATAGTCGAGCCTATTCCTCGTAAATTTTATTTTTCCCCCGATCTCGACTCAAATCTCTTTTCTCTTGATCTATAATACCAAATTAATTTATTTAATACACACATTCATTAAAACGGCCCCTAGTACGAACATTGGCAAAATTACCATTTTATCGCTAAACTTTCACATATTTACACTTTTGCCTCAACGCTTGTAAATTAAACCTCATCCTATTTTCTTATGTTTTATGACATGCTGATCATTTTCCCTTCTATAGCAACATCAAATTCACACTCTAACATGTACTTATGAATATTAGGTATTTTTACCGATTGTGTCATTTTACTCTTTTTTACTAAAAATCACTTAGCAAAAGTTGTTTAACACAATCTCAAACTTCATATTCTACCATAAAACATCAAAATTCATACATATCATCCATGGGTAAAATTTTAAATATAAACCCTAGCTCAAAATATTGGTAGAAATAGGTAAACCGAGCTACAAGGATTTCAAAAATGTAAAGAACATTAAAAATGGGCATAGAAATCACTTAGAATCAAGGTTTAAAAGTTTTGAAACCCTAGCTATGGTGGAGAGAAAAATTCAGCAGCAACTTATGGAGAAGATGAAAAATTCAGCAGCAACTTATGGAGAAGATGATCATTTTTGTGTTATTTTTCCTATTTTATTTCATTTAATATCCAAATAACCAAAATGCCCTTCCTTACTAAACTTTCAAAAATTCCATCCATGTCCAATTTTTGTCCATAAACTTAGGAATTGGTCAAATTGCTATTTAAGACCTAATTAATATTTCAAAGAAATTTCATACTAGAAACTTCTAGAATGCAAGTTTTGCAACTTATTCAATTTAGTCCCTAACTTCAAATTAAGCACTTTATGCATAAAATTTCTTCACGAAATTTTCACATAATCATGCAATCATATCATAGATCTCAAAATAATCATAAAATAATTATTTCCATTTCGGATTTTGTGGTCCCAAAATGACTATTTTGATTAGGCCCTAATTCGGGTTATCACAACTCTTCCCCCTTTAAGGATTTTCGTCCCCGAAAATCTTACTAGTAAACAAGTGTGGGTATTGATTCCTCATAGTTTCCTCGGGCTCCCATGTAGCCTTTTCTACCCCATGTTTTTGCCACAATACCTTCACGAGAGTGATACTTTTATTTCTCAGTTGCTTGACCTCCTGAGCTAAAATTTTAATCGGTTCTTCATTGTAAGTCATATCCAGTTGTAACTCGATTTCTGTAGGTGAATTCACATGTGAAGGATCTGAACGATATCGACGTAACATAGATACATGGAATACATCATGGATCTTCTCTAATTCCAGCGGTAATGCTAATCGATACGCTACCGGGCCAATTCTTTTAATTACCTCATACGGTCCGATAAAATGTGGACTCAACTTGCCTTTCTGACCGAATCTAAGAACTTTCTTCCATGAAGACACTTTTAAAAACACTTTATCACCAACTTGAAACTCGATCTCTTTTTGCTTCAAATCTGTGTAAGATTTTTGCCTATCCGAAGCAGCTTTCAAACAGTCTCAAATCACTTTCACTTTTTCTTCAGTTTCCTTGATTAAATCAACTCCGTAAATCTGGTTTTCTTTGAGTTTGATCCAATACAGCGGTGTCTGGCACTTGCGACCATACAACGCTTCATAAGGTGCCATTTTCAAACTCATCTGATAATTGTTATTGTAAGCAAATTCCACCAACGGTAAGTACCTTTCCCAACTTCCTTGGAACTCCAACACGCAACATCTGAGCATGTCTTCAAGAATCTGAATTACTCTCTCTAATTTTCCATCAATCTGTGGATGGAAGGCAGTGCTGAAATTTAACTTCGTACCTAATGCTTCTTGCAGCTTTTGCCAAAATCGCGAAGTAAACCTCGGATCTCTATCCGAAATAATCGACAAGGGTACTCCGTGAAGTCTAACAATCTCACTAATATATAATTCAACTAACTTATCAAGAGAATAATCAGTGCTACCAGAATAAAATGGGCTGATTTAGTCAATCTGTCGACTATCACCCAGACGGCATCTTTTTTCTTCGGAGTTAATGGAAATCCTGATACAAAATCCATAGTAATTCGATCCCATTTCCATTTGGGAATCATGATAGGCTAAAGTAGACCCGAAGGCACCTGAGGTTCAGCTTTTACTTGCTGACAAACCAAGCATCGCGATACAAACTCAGAAATATCTCTTTTCATTTCGTTCCACCAATACATTTTCTTCAAGTCATTGTACATCTTTGTACTACCCGGATGCATAGATAAACAACCATTGTGTGCTTCGTGCAAGATCCTTCGAATCAACTCATTATTTTTCGGTACACAAATCTGATCTTTAAACATTAGACAACCATCAGAGCCGATTTTGAAGTCTGATCCTGTATTTGCTTCACATTGTTTTCTTTTAGCTTGTAATTCTTTATCACTTCTCTGAGCTTCATAAATCTCTTATAAAAACATCGGTCTTTTCTTCCAATTTCTTGTCTCAGCCTCTGTCTTTTTCTTCTCTTTAATTAGTTCTTCAGCCTTGGAAGCCCGATCAACAAGTACCACAAATTCTTTCAACTCAAGAATACCCACAAATACCTTGATGTCTTCATTAAGTCCATCTTCAAATCGTTTGCACATTTTAACCTCTGAAGGAATATATTCTCGAGCATACTTGCTCAATTAAATGAACTCTCTTTCATACTCGGTAATTGTCATGTTGCCTTACTTCAACTCGAGAAACTCTTTACGCTTCTGGTCTACAAATCTTTCGCTGATATATTTCTTCCGAAATTCTTCTTGAAAGAATTCCCAAGTCACCTTCTCTTTCGGCACCATTGAAATTAATGTCTTCCACCAATGATAAGCCGAATCCCTCAACAATGATATAGCACACTTCAAGCACTCTTCAGGTGTACAAGATAACTCATCAAATACCCAAATAGAATTTTCGAGCCAAAATTCTACTTTTTTAGCGTCATCATCAACATTTTCCCTGAATTCTTTGGCCCCTTGCTTGCGGATTCGGTCAACCGGAGATTTATAGAATTTCATCAGATCCATACTTGAAGGCATCTAGGGTATAGATTGAGAAATCGGGGGTGGTGGGGGAGGTTGTTAAGTAGTAGGGTTCGTACGAACGAACTCTGTATACCAAGCATTCATCATTTGGAGAAAGGCTTCCTGACCCCTTTCTCCTCCTCCTTGGACAATAGTAGGAGGTCGATTTTTAGTCGGCACCACCCCTTCAGCAGGAGCTGGTGCATTTCTCTCTACATCAACAGCAACAGTTGGATCGAGATCCATTTACAATAAAAAAAATCATTTAAAAAGGTCAGGAGTCGTCACACTATCACAATATATAAATATGGCATGTATAGCAAAATCTGTACTTACACCACGTTAGTCTAAGAACTGACTAAACCTGCTCTAATACCACCAAATGTAACGCCCCCACACTCGAGACCGTCGCCGGAGTCGAGCACGAGATGTTAACGAACTTAATTCATTAATTAAACAGCTCAAACAATTAATTTTAGAATTTCCAGACAAGCTGGCTAACTGCATCACAGTCGCTAAAAAATTCATATCTCGAGTTATGAAACTCGAAATCCAATTCCGTAAATTTTCCTTGAAACTAGACTAATATCTCTACTTACTAATTTTTTTCTATAATTTTTGGTCAGGCCAATTAGTACAGTTTATTAGTTAAAGTCTCCCCTATTTCAAGGTTCGGCTACTCTGGCCCCTATGTATTACGAATCAGATATCTCCCTATACAGAGTTTCAATGACTATGACGTTTGTTTCTCATAAAACTAGAATCAATAAGGATTTTATACATGTAATGTAAAACTCCATTGTTTTTGTACAATTTATGGTGAATTTTTAAAGTCAGAACAGGGGATTCAGAGATCGCTCTAACCCTGTTCCACCAAAACTTAAATATCTCATAAAATATAACTCATTTACCTATTTTGTTTCTTCCATATGAAAATAGACTCATCAAGCTTCGATTCCATAACTTATTCATCATTTAATTCCATTTCTACTATTTATATTTGAAAGTTAAATTTAGTGAATTAATTGAATTATATTAAATTAAATGATTATGGTGCCAAGTTTATGAATTGATTTAAAAATATGTCTATGGTACATGAAGTGCATTGAATTATCATACATAAATGTGATTTCTATGATTATGGATGTTATGGGAAATTGTAAGTTCATATGATTTTTACTAAGGCAATGTGTAATTTAATGTTATTGCCTTGATATTAAATGAGATGTAAGTTTATAAGTAAGTAATACATCAATATTACTTGTATTATGATATTTTATAATAATATTGGAAATATGTTTGTGGATAATTACCTGATTGGTGAAATTGTTGGAAAAGAGAGAGAAATCTCGATTGAACCTTCGGAAAGATTGGATGATACAGATAGTATGTAGCTAGGTCACATGTATGGTGCTGAGTGCACATCATGTGTACAAGAGAGCTACAAGACATTATGATGTAGCTAGGTCGCATGGGTGATACTATGTGTACACCATGTAGACAAGAGAGCTACGGGATATATGTAGCTAGGTCGCATGCGTGCTTCCAGGTGAAGGACACCATGTAGACAAGAGAGCTACGAGATAAATTGGCTATAGGTCACATGGGTGGTACTGAGTGTTCACTATGTGTACAAGAGAGCCGAACAATATGATGGGTGGAGCTATGTGCTGAAACCACCAAGTATCGAGGATTGATCCGAAGTGTTCAATGGGAGACTCTCTATGTATTGCTTTGTGAGTTTTGTGATGAATAAGTGCAGGAACTTGATTATGTGAATGATGTGTTCATTAAGTGACCAGGATGTGGTGAGGTTATAAACAAGTAAGTTATACATGAGGATGATTTTATGGTGACCTTGTGATCATGGGCCTATACTTGTGATGTATGAAATGTGGTGAAAATGATTTGTGATATGTATGTTAAAATGAGGTTAATACAAAGAAAGTGTGAAAGAGTGAATTAGCAATAAAACTGTTTTGGATATTAGCAGTGATGTGATTTTGAAAAATCACCAAAAATAGTAGAAATTGAATCAGAGATTTAATGAGATATCAAATTAAAGGTTAGTGAGTCTATTTTCATATAAAGAAACAGAGCAAGAAAAGGAGTTCTATACTTTGAGATATTTATGTTTTTGTGAGACTGGTTCAGAATGATTAAGTGATCCCCTGTTCTGACTTTGGAAAATCACAAAATTTTGGATAAAAATAATTAGAGGCTTAAACTTATATTTTTAAAATCCCAAATGAGTCTATCTTCAACATAAATCAACAAGAACATTATCCGAGTTCTGTACTGTGAGATAATTAATATTTAGTGAAGAGATATCAAAACTGTTAGAAAGTGAAATAGGGGAAATTTTAATGAATAAACTGTACTAATTGGCTAAATCAAAAATTATGAAAATTTTATGCTGGAAAGATATGTGAGTCTAGTTTTAGCTGAAATTTACAGATCTTAATTTGGAGCTCTGTAGCTTGAATTATAAATAAGTAAGTGACTATGACTCATGTGGATAGTTTGATGTGAGTATTTTTTAGTAAATTGTGAAATCATACTTACAAGAATGCTATATACATTAAGGATGTGGAATGGAGAGGAGGAGGAAGAAAATAAATATATGTGGAATACATGGAAACTAAGGTATATGAAATATTGATATAATGAAATAAATGATATGTGTTTATAAGAAAACAGAAAGAGAATGATATGTATCATGACATGTATATATATATATGACTAGTCTCAATGTAATGCTTGTTGGGTATGGAGTTGAATTGAAATGTTTCAGGTAAACATGTTATTTTGTGTATCTGAATTGTGGTATTTTATAAAGATATGATCTAGTTTTAAATATGAATGCTTGATGATTAAGCTGAAGATATTTTGTAAGATGATAATCTTGGTATAAATGTATAAGTGGTACTACAATAAACAAGGTAAAATGAGTATGAGAGACACATGTATGATGACATACAAATGCTATGTTTGTGGTTTAATTGAGAATATTTAATCATTAAATGAATACCATGTTATATGCTTTTGATTTTGTATAAGTGTGTAAGAGATTAAGGTTGACCAAAGCTTAGAAAATAGCCTAGGTATATTCCACACAGGCAGAGACACGACCATGTGTCTCAGCTGTGTATGGAACACGACTTTGGGACACGGGCGTGTGGAGCCTTAAAGCATGAAATTTCCAAGATTTTCATAAGTTCTCGATTTAGTCCCGAACCCTTTCTAAAGTATGTTTTGGGCTTCGTAGACTCAAATAAGGGACTATGTGTAAGTGAATGAACGTTTTGAAATATGAATGAAATTTTATGGCCCGTATTTTAGTTTAATGTTTGTATGTTTGTCCGGTAACACCTCGTACCTTATCCCGGCCTCGGGTATGGGTAAGGGGTGTTACACCTCGTTCATACTCTTTTACCATTCTCCTTGGAATACCAATGACGATACTTCGGTAGTCTTTCACATTTTTCACATAATTCATAAAATTTTTGCATGTTGTCCAACAATGACCACAAAGCATATAATTGCATGATAACAATCATAATATCTTATAAATAGCATTAAATGATTTAAAATAACAGTTATATTACAATATTTACATATGAACTTACCTCGATACAAAATGAGAATAGTCGAGCCTATTCCTCGTAAACTTTATTTTTCCCTTGATCTCGACTCGAATCTCTTTTCTCTTGATATATAATACCAAATTAATTTATTTAATACACATATTCATCAAAACAGCCCCTAGTACGAACTTTGGAAAAATTACCATTTTGCCGCTAAACTTTCACATATTTACACTTTTACCCCAACGCTCGTAAATTAAACCTCATCCTATTTTCTTATGTTTTATGACATGCTGATCATTTTCCCTTCTATAGCAACATCAAATTCACACTCTAACATGTACTTATGAATATTAGGTATTTTTACCTATTATGTCATTTTACTCGTTTTTACGAAAAATCACTTAGCAAAAGTTGTTAAACACAATCTCAAACTTCATATTCTACCATAAAACATCAAAATTCATACATATCATCCATGGGTAAAATTTTAAATATAAACCCTAGCTCAAAATATTGGTAGAAATAGGTAAATCGAGCTACGAGGATTTCAAAAATGTAAAGAACATTAAAAACGGGCATAGAAATCACTTAAATCAAGGCTTAATAGTGTTGAAACCCTAGCTATGGTGGAGAGCAAAATTTAGCAGCAACTTATAGAGAAGATGATCATTTTTGTGTTATTTTTCCAATTTTATTTCATTTAATATCCAAATGACCAAAATGCCCTTACTAAACTTTCAAAAATTCCATCCATGTCCAATTTTTGTCCATAAACTTAGAAATTGGTCAAATTGCTATTTAAGACCTCCTAATTAATATTTCAAAGCAATTTCATACTAGAAACTTCTAGAATGCAAGTTTTGCAACTTATTCAATTTAGTCCCTAACTTCAAATTAAGCATTTTATGCATAAAATTTCTTCATGAAATTTTCACACAATCATGCAATCATATCATAGACCTCAAAATAATCATAAAATAATTATTTCTATCTCGGATTTTTTGGTCCCAAAACCACTATTCTGATTAGGCCCTAATTCGGGTTATCACAAAGTGACACGCCCGTGTAACCAGGCCGTGTGCCTCACACGGGCACCAGACACACCTATGTGAACCAGCCGTGCCAAACAAGACATACATCTGACTTTCACCCATGGCCAATAGACACGTCCGTGTGCTATGGCTGTGTGGATCTTAAGAGGTTACAGATTTACATATATGGCCACAAGGCACGCCCGTGGTACCTGATCGTGTGGCAAAATGCAGGCTTGATTTAAGCAACTTGCCACCCCTATTTGGGCCATTCCTACAAGCAACATTAAACAACATTCATGCCACAATTTTTAGCCAATTCCATGCTTAAAATGACCTAATCATATTAGATCATAAAACATCACCAATATAAACCATTAGGCATTACCAACCAAATATCAAAACTATGCACAAACATATCATTTGCTAGCCAACTCTCATGGCATAACATATATACATATCAAAGCTTTAAATACCTAGACATTCTAACCTATACATGCCATACTTAGACATATTTACACTTTCAAAAGTACCAAAATGATTTCGATAGTGTGGTGATGATCCTTGACTATCCTCGAGCCTTCAGTAGCTATGATAACTGTAAAACAGACAAAAATCACACAGAGTAAGGTACAAAGAGCTTAGTAAGCCAAATACAGTTGGTCTAACTACTAAAGCATATAAAGTACAATTCAACAGCAAAAGTTCATAATCATTTGTTTGCATACATGTCAAGCTTCAATTCCAAATTCCAGACGTACTTCACAGAAATAGAGTCTTTCATATTCAGAAATTTAGCACGATATAAATGTACCTGTATAGATTATACATTTCATATATTCATTTCCATAACTTGCACTCTATCATCAGATGGTTCAGAAACGATTCAGATACTCATAACCGGGTACAATGCTGATGTCCTGGACGTGGTCTTACATGTAATTCAGTGTCGATGCCTCTGTCCCAGACATGGTCTTACACGTAATTCTCAAATCGAGGCCTGTGTCCCAAACACGGTCTTACATGATATCTCGTATCAATGTCAACATTCTTTTAAAATCATACAGATCTTTTCAGATACTAGCATATCATAGGAATTTACTCGGAATTCATACATCAGGCTCTCAAGGCCATCCAATACATATTATAACTAGTATATACAACATTCAATCAATTTAGTCCGTAATTGTAATTTGACTTGTACAGATTTTGGACGGAACGAGTCGGCTATTCAACTATTTTAAACTTCCCCCGATCTAAGTCGATTTTCTTTATTCTTGATCTAACACAATACAATTTCAACCATTCAACCATTCATTTCATTCAATTTAATCCATATACACATATTTAGGGCACTTTGCAATTTAGCCTTTACACTTTCACACTTTGACAATTTAGTCTATTTTTCACAAAATCACAAATATACAAAATTCACCAAAACCATAGCTTGGCCGAATATACATAGCTTCCATACAAGCCCAATTAACGTATTTAATTCACAATTTAGTCCTTCAAAACCTCATTTTCACAAATTAGTCCAAATAACTCTATTCCATCAAAATTCAAGAACAAAGTATGATAATCTCACATATATCTTTCATAATCCATATAAAAACATTACAAAGCTCATATAATCATCAATGGCACATTTCATAATCTTCAACAAAACTTGAAATTTAGACATGGGTTTTGAAGAACACGAAGCAACGATCACAGAAATGTTGAAATTATCAAAATCCGAGAAAAACTCATACCTTAATCAAGTTCTTCAATAGCTGAATGTTAAAACATGAAAACCTAGCTTTTCTTTCTTCAATTTCGGTATGAACAAAGTGAAAATGGCCATTTGCATGCTTTGTTTTACTATATTAAGCATTATATTCACCTTTTACCATTTTTCCCTTAATGAAATAACATTAAATTTACCAACTACATGACCATATTTGTCCATCATTAAAACAAATGGAAATTTTGACATGCAAGGACCCTCACTTAAGTAAGCCAAATCAAATAGGTGCTATAACATCTAGCACTCAGCTTTTAAACTTTGCGCGATTTAATCCTTTTTCATAATTAAGCACAGATACAGACAAATTAACTCATAGAAAGTTCACAGATGTAAATTCACATATCACAGACACAAAAAATAATATTAAAATATTTTTCAGAATTGGTTATGTGATCTCGAAACCACTCTTCTGACTAGAGTCGAAACTGGACTGTTACACCTGCCCAATTCTGAACAATTCATTGGGCTACGATAAGGTGTGAACATACATGTTGAATAAGCTAAATGACCAGGTATGAAATAGGTTAATATCACTTGTGATAAGGTAAGTAAGCACTTAATGTTTGATACAAATGATTTATGAGGTAAATGTAGAATGTGTATAATTATAAAAGTGTGTTCGATCTTGATAGATATATTGTGATTGTCTTCAAAATGATATGTAATATGTGTATAGATGTAACCATGTGTATTCGACCATTCAGATAATGTGTACATGATGATATATTATGATGCTTGAGTTGTGTTTATGAGTATAAGTATATTTGATTATCTAATGATATATTGGCCTTGTAAGTGAAATATGAATTACTTATATTGGTTATATGTGCATTCGACCAAGGTGGGAATTTTGTATGAAGACAAAAATATCATTTATGAAATTGGCAGGCTGAGACTAAGCATAATTATGCTAGTATAATTCGGTTTAGTTTAAAATGAGTTGGTTATATTACTAGATTGTTTACTTGCTTATGGCTTACTAAGCTATAATAGCTTACTGTATGTGTATTTATTTCTATTTTATAGATTTTAGATTCAAGTTTCAAGCTCGGGGATCGACAGCAAAGTCTATCATACTATCGACCACTTTTGGTATTTATAAAGTTGTATTTTGGAACTATGGCATGTATAGGCTGGAACAATTTTTGGAAATGTTGAATTTGGTTATGTAATTAAAGCCATGCGAATATGGCTTCCTATTTATGTTTGGATTTAGTTTTATGGGTGCTTAGTTATAAGGTTTAGTAAGTTTGGTTTGGTAATTTGGTTATGCTTGATAGTGGTTTAGATTCGTTTAGTTAAAGTGAGTAGTACTATGAATGGATGATGTTTGTGGTAAGTATTCCATGAAATGAAAATGGCTTTGATCTTAGGTTTGAATTCGGTTTTGGTTGAGTCATGGTCTAAGTCTATTTGATTATTATGCCGGATGTCATGGTTGATCATTTTTGTGTTATTTTGGAAATGTATCCAAGTATATAAAGCTTGTGAAGGTACTTTGTGTTCGGCTATATGTTTCCATTGGGTGTTAATTAAGCTAAGGTAGGTTATGTGATGTTAGGTAAAAAAATCAAGATATATGCATGGTTTAAATTGAGTGGTCATTGATGGACTATATTAATGATGTGAATGACACTTGAATTGTGGTTTTAGTAAGTAAGACACATTGGGATTTAGATTTATATAAGCATTTGGGTTAATGATAAAGGACATATGTGTACTTGGTAGACGGTCATGTTATGTTAGTAGAGTTTTAAAATGTTTTACATGTATAAGTATATGTGCTTATAATATGGTTGATATGTATATGTGCATGGCATTATAAATTCGTTAGATATTTATAAGTTATTAAATATATATATAAATGAATCGAGTTAGCCAAGTAGACATAGAATTGAAATAGGTTATTTATAACCGAATGCTTGTTATTAAATTGTGTTAAAATGAAAACATATGGATCTCACATAGATTAAGGCACTAATGCCGCATATATGAATGAAAGGGTTAGTAATGAAACTTAGTTAAATTGATATATATCTTGTGTATATGTATGACTTAATTAAGAATAGAAATATAGGTTTAATATTCAATAATAAATTTATTGATATGTTATATATATTCTGTATATGGATTAAATGATTTTAAATATATATATTTTAGATTATGTTTTATTTAAGCTTTGAGGTGAATGATAGTAAACTTATGATTATATATTGGATTAATTCATAAGGATTGATGTCATGTAAATCTTGAATTACATTGAACGTATAATTCACATTTGTAATATGGTTGTTAAATATAGATGATTGTCACTTGAATTAATATGAAAATATTTAGAATTGTGGTTTCATTTAGTAATGCCTCGTAACCCCATTCCAACGACGGATACGGATTAGGGGTGTTACAGTTTATTTGTTATATGGCATGTATAGGCTAGAGTTATCTTGATATGTTTTGAGTTGTGATTTTAGCCATGTGATTTGGCTTGTAAATATTGGTGTGGATTTGACCATTTAAGTTGGCTTAAGTTATGTGTTTGATAATTTAAGTATAGGATGTATATAATGCCTTATATGTTGGCTTAGTTGGTGTGATTATGTGTTTGTTATTTTGATTAGATGCTAATTGATGTGATTAGGCTTGGAAGCTAGCATATTGTGGTTATATTTGAGATGACCATATGGTATATGTTGAAGTATGAAATAGGTAATAATTTGATGGATAAATGCATTTAGTAGTTATATATGTTTGATGTTTTTAGTATAGTGAAATGGTATGTTTAGGTTGTGGAATTGAATAGTGGAAATGGTTGAGATTAGATGGCATTATATGTGTATGAATTGGTAGGTTTTTGGTCACTTAAAGATGTATTGAAATGGTGCTATTTGGTTGCTATGTATGATTGTGGTTAGGGTGGCAAATTGGCTTTGAAAATAGCCTATTTTTGTCCGCACGAATAGAGAACTGGGCATGTGTCTCAGCCATGTGCGACACAGGTCATGTTACACAGCCTTGTGTCCCCTGGGGTACTCTTTGATTTCAATTTAAAGTCAGTCTACCCTACAGTTTCGACACGGCCTGGCACATGGGCGTGTCCTCAGCCGTGTGGTGCAAGTCAACATGTATGCCCTGTTTTCACACGGCTTGTAACACAGGCATGTTCGGTAGCTGTGTAAGGCACACAGCCTGTTCACACGGGTGTGTGACCCTGAAAAGTTCAAAAATTTTATAAGTTTTTCAAAGTTTGCGAATGTTATCGGTTTAGTCCCGAACCAGTTCTAAGCATGTTTTAAGGTCTCGTAGGACCTTTACAAAGGACAATGTGATTGATATGAATAGATTTTGATTATGAATGTATGAATGAATGTGAATTGTATGTGATTTCTTGTAACATCCCTTACCCAAAATTGGCCATAAAATTTCATTCAAATTTAAAACTTTTCAATTTAATGCAAATTGTCCCTTATAAGGGCTTACGAGGCCCAAAACATACATTAAAGGTGATTCGAGATTAACCAAGGACTTTAGAAAACTTTAGGGCAACTTACAAAAATTTTCCTACTTTGGGAGTCACATGCTCGTGTGGGTAGGCGGTGTGATTACACACGCCTGTGTGTCTTGGGACACGCCTGTGTCCTCAGCCCGTGTAACTCTCTAACTATGACAGGGTCACACGGCCAAGTCACATGCCAATATGCTTAGGCCGTATGGCAAATTAAATTCTCAAAATTAAGTGCAGACTTCACACGGCCTGGGAGCATGCCCATGTCCTAACGTCGTGCCTGTCATACGGCTGAGACACACGGCCGTGTCTCTCCTCGTGTGTTTACTATTTGGCATTTTTTTGCAATAATCAAGGTGCAGGGGACACATGGTTTGACCACACGCCCCTCGAGTAGATCGTGTGTCACACACGACCTAGACACATGCCCGTGTGGACAATTTTGAGGCTATTTTCCAAGCCATTTGTCACCCTTAAATGCTCATCTACTCATTCATCTAAGATGGCATACAACCTAGTACATTTAGTCACTTAAAGACTCAAAAATCTAATTATACCATGCCTTTGTAATGGAAACATGTCGCTTATCCAAGACATCATACTTTCATATGGCATTCCACACCAATTTCATATTCATTCATTATGCTAAACTTACTTTTAATTTACCTAATTATATCATAGATTGAGCATACTTATTAACCATGATTTATTTACTTAGCACATGTGCCATTCATCACACATCTCATCCACAAACAAGCACATCAAACATAAAAACATTGCATGCATGTATAATTGATTAGGGTTACAACCCAAATGATCAACATGGACCATATCACATGGCCATATACAAAATAAATCAAATATTTCTATAAGCCAACACATTTGACTAGACCAATATGACCTATAACAAAAATACCAAGTCCCTATACATGTCATACTCAAAATATTGAGACTAACTATACCCCAAATGTCCAGTTGATAGTGTGATCGAGCCTTGGACTTTCTTCGACCCCTAAGTTGGCTTAGCAATACTATAAGAAAACGGGAAAAGAGAGGGGAGTAAGCATGAAGCTTAGTAAGTTCACATGCAAAGAAATAGCAACAATAATCATAAATATGTATATATATATAAACATTAGTGACATAGCATAGGTTTACTTATGTGTTATTCTGAACTCAAAGATATAACTCAAATTTGTAAACATAACTTACACATTTTCAATCTTACCAAAAATTCATCACATATTGAGCTCATACATGTGAGTTTATCATACATACTTGTACCAACTCAAATCACAATGTCATATTCCCTCTTCATTGATTTACTTGTCGATTGACTCACAAGTTTACTCTTTGAACACTCGAAATATGATTGGATACATGGAAGACTTGCACATAGTGCTTCAAACGTAGCCATATGCTACCTCATATCACAATCACATATTGCTCACTCACGAGCTAATCACGGGCCCGCTCACACAAGTTGATGTCAGGATGTAACTACTCGGTCTGCTCACACAAGCTGACAGGTACCCGCAACACATGTTGGGCTACCCAGCCACCAGTAGGACGTACAAGACCAGCACCTGGATTTACATATCACATTTACACATATGTTCATGAGCTCATATCCACATAGTTCCTAGTGACATGTCACATTATATCCTAAATTATTCCTAAGGTTCAAACGGGGATTTCTCGATATCTCATGTTCGTCGAATTCATTCACAATCTCGTGCTCATAGATTACAACATCATTCACACACTTGACATAATAAGTAATCATATAAACTCATAAATTAACAAAATATTAAAAACATTATATAACATTGCAACATTTACACATGAACTTACCTCGGTACAAAATGATGGTAATTGAGCCTAATCGTCGTATACTTTATTTTTCCCTCGATCAAGACCCATATCATGTTTTTCTTGATCTATAATGTCAAATTTAACTTGTTTATTAATATCATTATTCAAATCAGTCCATAATTCATGCTTTGGTAAAATTACCTTTTTACCCTTAACTTTTCATTTATTTACAATTTAGTCCCTAGGCTCGTAAAAAGAAAATGCATGCATTTTCTTTGTTACCCAAACCTAGCCGAACCTATACCATGCTCATTTCAGCTCACAATTTCCTTTATTTCACATTTTTACTACCCACTTTTACACTTTTACAAACAAGTCCCCTTTTTAGGTGTTTTCACTAAAAATCACCTAGTAAAAGATGTTTATCATGCATCAAACATTCATATTGCTCCATTAATAAACAAAATACATGCATGTTACACATGGGTCAAATTTCATACATGAACCCTAGCTCAAAATATAGCTAGAAATGGGTAGATCATGCTTCAAAGACTTCGAAAATACAAAGAACATTAAAAACGGGGCTAGGGAGCACTTACAATCAAGCTTGGAAATGTTGAACAAAACCCTAGGTATGGCTATTGATAAATTTGGCTAGCGCTTGGAGAAGATTGACACATTTTTGCTTTCATTTTCCCCTTTTATTCTTTTAGTTACCAAATGACCAAAATGCCCTTAGGGTCTTTCTTTCAAACTTTTCCTATGCATGTCCATATTTGTCCAAAATTATAGAAATTGGTCAAATTTCTAATTAGGACCCTTTAATTCATAATCTAAAGCAACTTCATGCTTAAAGCTTCTAGAATGCAAGTTTTGCATCTTATTCAATTTGGTCCCTAAAATTCAATTGGACATTTTATGCATAGAATATCTTCATGAAACTTTCACACAATGCAATCATATCATAGACCTCATGTGAATCATAAAATAATTATTTCTATTTCAAATTTGTGGTCTCGAAACCACTATTCTGAGGCCCTAATTCGGGATGATACATTTCTGGTAATGCCTCGTAACACTATTCCAGCGACGGATACAAGTTAAGGGTGTTACAACCCCAAAATTAAAACACTCAATTTAAACACTTTTTAGTTTTGGTTAAATGAATTTTTTTTATTTCTAGCCATTCAAAAAAACAATAATTTAATTTAAGCCTTTCTTAGCTTTAATCCCCAATTTTTTTTTAATTTTATATTATTCCTCAACAATCAAAATTCTCACGTTCCTCATAATTAAATTAATTTATGTTTATTCTAATGTAAGGTTTTGTTGTTGTAACACCCCTTACCCGTATCCAAGGCCGAAATAGAGTACGAGGCAATACCAGACTTAACAATACACATAGACGAAAACTGGGCCATAAAATTTCATTTAATTCAAAACTTTTCAAACACATGCATAACAAACAAAGCTAACTATACCATTACATCAAAACATAGGACATGGCACGATTAATTAAACTTATAAACCATAATGGATAAGGACCACATCTCATGATCATATACGATAACTCAATGCAGACTGATACGTATGGTCAAAATCATAATAAAAATACATATCACAAACCAACTTCCTATACATGCCACTCACTTGATGTTTCTAATATTTGAATTAATTCTCCCAAAAATGATAGTTTAATAGTGTGATTTTGCCTCCGACGATCTCCAAACCCGAGCCGACCTGCCAATACTAAATAAATGGAGAGGATGGGTAAGCTTTACGCTTAGTAAGTTCATATGAAAATAATAAGCAATTACTACCACGCTTTTCAAGATAAAACACTATAATTGTACAATTACACATGTTCAGGTTAAGCTGTGTTATCGAGTTACAGTTACTAAATCATTCATATCTAAAGCTACAAAACTCAAAATTTAGTTTTGTTAATTTTCCTTGAAACTAGATTATTATATATTTCTCCCATAAAATTTCCAGAATTTTTGGTTTAGCCAATTAGCACAGTTTATTCATTAAAGTTTCCTCTGTTTTGCTGTCCAACAGTTCTGACCTATCTTCACTAAAAATTATTTATCTCATATTTCGGGACTCAGATGATGTTCCCATCCATTCCTCCTGAAAGTAGAATCATTTAATATTCTATTCATGTAAATTATAACTCATAATTATTTTTGTAGAATTTTTAACAATTTTTCAAAGTCAGAACAGGGGTTCTCAAATTCATTCTGACACTACCTCATAAAAATTATAATATCACATACTATATAACTCTTTTGCTCCCCTTGTTTCTTTTATATAAAAATAGGCTCATTATTCTTTAATTCCATAATTTTTTTGAAATTTAATTCAACTTACACAATTTTTGGTGAATTTTCAAAGTCACGCAACTGCTGCTGTCCAACACTGTTTTACTACTAAAATTCACTCTTACATAATTTCACTTAATCCATTTTGTCTTATCGAAGTTCACTCAAATATCGAGCACATTGCTCAAAATTTTCATAAACATATACCTGCACTTATTCATCGGAATAATAACTGATACTCAGTTGTCTACACATATTTTCACACTTGTAGACAAGGTTATCTGGTACGCATAGTAGCCTGCACATAGTACTACATGTGCGACCAATTATCCGGTACACGTAGTAGCCTGCACTTAGTACTACACACGTGACCTAACCATCTGATACACGTAGTAGCCTGCACTTAGTACTACACACGTGATCGAAGTTATCGGGTACGCATAGTAGCCTGCACTTAGTACTACACATGCGACCTCACAATAGATCATTGGTATCGTTTTTATTTCGAAGGCTCAACCAGGAAATTCCTCACTTTCCAACATGTTACAAATTTATTCATAGTCTTTTTTTTTTCAATTTTCAATTTACAACAAATAGTCAATCTATAGGTAGCCACATTACATATGATAGCAAAATATAATAAAATAAAAAGAATCGATAAATTATTTACGTACAAACTTGTTGAAATCTCATCAGTACAACCGTGCAGCAATTCATACAACCCAGGTAATAGTAATTTAACACTCAATTCATGTAACAAAAATTTTCCATTCAATTTCACATGACACAACAAGCATTACATTTTTTTTTTCCATATCAAATCCATCAACTTCTCTTAAACATATTAAATCATACAATTTATGCATGGTATTGCATTATTATTAACATACGAACTTACTTCGATCTAGAAATAGTAATTTACCATTTTAGTCCATAACCTTGTATTTTCCCGATTTAAGCCCGAATCTCGATTTCCTTCATCTATAATATCACATTTAGCCTAATAATTAGTCACACTATTCATACGGGCCAAAAATCATATTTTCACAAACTTTCATTTTGACCCCTAAACTTTTGCATATTTGCACTTTTGCCCCAAGGTTCAGAAATTAAAAGTCATCCTATTTTCTTATGTTTTATGACATGCTGATCATTTTTCCCTTCTATGGCAACATCAAATTCTCACTCTAACATGTACTTATGACTATTAGGTATTTTTACCGATTAAGCCCTTTTTCTCGTTTTCACTTAAAACCGAGTAGCACAAGTTGTCTAACATAATTTAAAACCTCATATTCTATCATAAAACACCAAAATACACAAATTTCACCTATGGGTATTTTTCCAATTATGAACCCTAGGTTGAATTATTGCTATCATAAGCTAAATCAAGCTACCGGGATTTCAAAAACATAAAAATCATTAAAAACGGGGCTTGAAATAACTTACTCTGAAGCTTAAAAGTTGAAGAAACCCTAGCTATGGAGAGAGAAAAATTCGATAGCAACATATGAAGGAGATGACCACTTTTGTGTTATTTTTCCCATTTTATTTCATTTAATATCAAAATGACCAAAATACCCTTCCTTACTAAACTTTCAAAAATTCCATCCATATCTAAATTTTTGTCCATAAACATATAAATTGGTCAAATTTCTATTTAAGACCTCCTAATTAATATTTCAAAGCAATTTCATACTAGAAACTTCTAGAATACAAGTTTTACAACTTATTCAATTTAGTCCCTAACTTCAAATTAAGCACTTTATGCATAGAATTTCTTCACGAAATTTTCACACAATCATGCAATCATATCATAGACCTCAAAATAATTATAAAATAATTATTTCTATCTTGAATTTGTGGTCACAAAACTACTATTCCGATTAGGCCCTAATTCAGGATATTACAGTTGTTTTCTTAGATGGTTGGATACCCATCAAGATGGATTAGAATGAACCATGATGGTGTTATATAGAATTTATCATTAATAATAGAGTTAGTAAAAAAGTTTTATATGGAACGATATATTAACCAACTTTGAAATTATTGAAAAATAAATCCTTAACTAAACTTTACTTAAAAAATATCAATAAACCATACCAAGTAAATTACTAAAAGGTATACGAGGATCAACTATAAAATAGTGCAAGATGTCATTCATTTGCGGAATAGGTTTTTCCTTAAAAATAGTTTATTTGTTGTTTAGGTTTCATCTATAAATTACTGAATGGAAATTAAAATTAATGTTTTAATATATAAAGATAGATTATGTAAGCTAGCACTACATTAAAAAAATATATTATTTGTATAAATATTTATGTGGCTTCATTGTTGTTAGAAACAAGAGTGTTGTGAGTAAGATTTGTTTTGGTCCAAGAAGGAAAAATAGTCAAAACAGTTTAAGTTAGTGCCTTAGATAAATTTCAATTGAATAATACAAAAAATAAAAAATATGAAAATAATTTTCTTTATTATAAAGGGTTTTATATCTTTCAAAAATTTTATATACTTTTAAAATTAGATAACTTAAACTACAACTCTAAAAAACTTAAAATGGATGAGTTGTTAACTTGATAGATTTAAGCGTCCCTAGGTGTTGGTTTATTCTTTAATGTTGCTTATGTGTGTTATATAATTTTTCGTTACCCACAATATGAGTGCCACATAGTCTATTATGTAATTAAGTATTTCTAAATAAAAACGAAGTAAATAATATTTTTTTGGAAGAAATAAAAATTTTAACTTTCCTCTTGTTTCATTGATTGGTGGGAAAAACTAGATTTTTTAATAACCCAACATTGAGTCTTAGGCACTTTGTTGGAATCCAGTGTTACATCTAATAATAATGTTTTCATTAAAACATACGTACATGGTGCAGTAGAAAAATAAAACATGTATATACTTGGGGTTCCACTCAAGATCAGTTAGATAACTCTTTGCTTACCTACAAGAATTTTGTATGACTCAAACGAGGTCAGACCCCATCCTCATGAAATAATTCCTCCACTTTCATATGTATTCTAAGCTTTAGAAATCTACACAAAAGAACTAAAAAAACCATTGTAAGATTAAAAGTCACTTTACGGAGACAATGTTATCTATTTAATCACATGGATTCAATTCTCTAGGTTCTACCACAATATTTGATACACCAAAATATTGATGGGAAATCTATAATGATGGAAGGTTAAACTTTTGGAAAAAATATGTCAAAGTACACAGTAGAATTTCAATTTTTTTATACAATCAATAATTATCTTGATTAATTTAAGAACAATAAATCATCAATACTTTAGTACCTAGATGTGTTTATTTCCAAATTCATAAGAAGAAGATGCCCTTTCTTTATTTGAGTCACAATGTGCATTAGTGATTTGTACACTTTTTGTAAAAATAATCATATATTGGGTAACTAATTTATGATGTGGGAATTCAAAGTCCACTAGAAAGAGGACTAAAATATATATGAGACATTAGTTTACCACTTTAAGCGGACCTGATTAGAAGACCTCCAAAAGTCAAATAAAATTATACATTATGAAACATTGGAAATATTTTAGATTTCTTAGGACACTTGCAATCTTGACTTTCAACCATTTCATCAACCCTAGTATACTTGAACTCTAGAACTTGTATGATGGGTTGGCACCATACTGAACATACAAAAAAAAAGCACTCACTCAAAATTATAAAGAAAAATGGTATAGAACTACTTCTCTCGATTTAGTTAAATGTGTAAATCAAAACTTGGGTTTTATAGTTTCACCAATTTTAAACCTTCAGCATATAATATGTATTTATATGGTCTAGTAATATTGTAATGCCTCAAAAATTTTTATACAACATCTAGTATTATTTTAAGATTGCATTTAGTAAATTACAAGGAAATTCGAAAATGAGTCAAATAAGGAGAATTCATAAAGTATTAAATTGATTTTGGAGATGGAAACCAATGTAGAAAAATGTGAATGTGAAAATATGGAAAAGAGACAAAATCATAAATTTTGTAAAGTTAAAAAAAATGCAAATTGACCAAATTGAGAAATTATGTGTTAATAATGATTATTTTCGCATAAGAATGACTTGGAACATGAATTATTCTGATGAAGATCTATTTTGGATTAAATCAGAAAGGATTGGAAAGTACAAGAACCAAATTACAATCTTTCCATTTTCACCAATTAAAGGGAATAAGTGGACATACATTATAGAGTAAGTCTGATTTATGAAGCTTGAATTTGATAAGTGTTATTTTTTGTGAAGCAAATGTAATAAGTAATAAAAGGAGCTAAAGTGTAAATTTTTTGTATAAGGGCATTTTGGTCATTTCACATAAATTTATATTAAAAATATTATAAGATGAGATATTTTATATTTGGGTTAATTTGAGTCATTCAATGTGATTAAAATTTGTAATTTGAATGTGAACCACAAATTTTAATTAGAGCTTAGACAAAGTTTGACGTGGTCTTATTCTATGAAATAAAAGAAAAGAAAAGAAATTTCATGTTTCCCCCTGCTCTATTGGCCAAACTTTTTGCTATAAGGGAAATTTCTCTTTCCATTCTCTTGTCCTTTTTTCTTAAATTCAAACAAATTTATAACACTCAAATTTTGATTTCTCACTAGAACCACTAAAAAAATCACCTTTTAAACTTGTTTTCACATTCATCGTCTTCTTCCAAGCTTAGGGTTTCATGGGTTTAATAAGAGTCAGTTGAAGCTAGAGAAAGAAATATTCAAATAAGGTAAGAAATGGTGTTTCCATCATTCCCATTTTTGATATTTGAGATTTTTTTTATATAAAACCTAGATAAGTTTGAATATTGATTTAATATCCCGAATTAGGGCCTAATCGGAATAGTGATTTTGTGACCACAAATTCAAGATAGAAATAATTATTTTATAATTATTTTGATGTTTATGATATGATTGCATGATTGTGTGAAAATTTCGTGATGAAATCCTATGCCTAAAGTGCTTAAATTGAAATTAGGGACTAAATCGAATAATTTGCAAAACTTGCATTCTAGGAGTTTTTACTATGAAATTGTTTTGGAATATTAATGAAGAGGTCTTAAATAGAAATTTGACCAATTTATAAGTCTATGGACAAAAATTGGACATGGATGGAATTTTTGGAAAGTTTAGAAGTAAGGGCATTTTGGTCATTTAGTTATTAAAATGAATTAAAAATAAAATTAAAAGCCAATTTTTGTTCATCTTCTTCATTAGGCCGAAATTTCAAGGGTTCTCCATAGTTAGGGTTTGTTTCAAGCTTCCAAGCTCCATAGTAAGTGATTCCAAGTCCCGTTTTTAATGTTCTTCACGTTTTTGGAATCCCGGTAGCTCGATTAAGCTTATGCTAGCAATAATTCAACCTAGGGTTCATATTTGGAAAAATATCCATTGGTGAAATTTGTGTATTTTGGTGTTTTATGATAGAATATGAGGTTTTAAATTATGTTAGACAACTTGTACTACTCGGTTTTAAGCGAAAACGAGTAAAAGGGCTTAATCAGTAAAAATACCTAATAGTCATAAGTACATGTTAGAGTGTGAATTTGATGTTGCCATAAAAGGGAAAAATGATCAGCATGTCATAAAACATAAGAATAAGGGATGAAGTTTAATTCCCGAGCCTAGGGGCAAAAGTGTAATTATGCAAAAGTTTAGGGGCAAAAATGTAATTTTTCCAAAGTTTGTATTAAATGCTGTTTTGATGAATGTATGTATTAAATAAGATTAATTTGGCATTATAGATCAAAAGAAACGAGATTCAAGTCGCGATCGAGGGAAAAACAAAGTTTACGAAGAATAGGCTCGATTGCTAATAATTTTGTACCGAGGTAAGTTCATGTGTAAATGTAGTAACATAATTGTCTTTTTAAGCAATTTAATGTTGTTTATATGATATGATGCTGATTATTATCATGAAATATTATGCTTTGTGGTTATTGTTGAATAATATGTAATTATGTGAATTACTTGATGAGTATGAACTATCACCGAAGTATCGATTTCGATATTCCGTGGAAGACGGGAAAGATGTGTGATCGAGGAAAATGCCCGTTTGAACCTTGGGAATAGATTAGAATACAAGTGACATGTCACTAGGCCGAACTTGTTGAGTTGAGTCCGAGTTCGTGAGATGTAACTAGGCATCCGAGCTCGTTGAGTTGAGTCCGAGTTCACTTATGGGCGGGTTACATGGTAGCTTGGCTACATAAGTTCCGCAGGCTATTGAGTTTGTCTAGCTGCGGGTATGGCTCTTATGTTCATGAGATCCGCGTATTCGAATTATATTCCGATGTGTTCAACGAGTGAATCTTAAGTGAATAAGAAGAAGGCCTAAAACGAAGGTGACATGTTGGTAAGTGTGGTAAATGAGAAAATTTGACAGGTATGTGCTTAAACCCTCGGGTTGAAAACTTGGTATGATGAAATCGTAGAAAGATATTAAATGTAAATGAAACATGAATGTCTTGGTGTTGTTTATGCAAATGATGTTTTATGTGAGATTGTGTGATTATGTTACTTGCTATTTGCATGTGAACTTACTAAGCATTTGTGCTTACTCCCTCCTTTTCTTTCACTGTAGTTTTGACAAGCTGGCTTGAGAATCGGGATAGGTCGAAGACTTGTTCACACTATCCGAAGGCTTAAATTGGTAAAATGGCTTGCGTATTTTGAATGTGGCATGTATGGCAAAACACTCACTTTGTGTAATTGATCTTATGATATAGCTATGGTTTGGTAAGGAAAGGGTTTGTAAATGATTAGCCATTGGAATGGCCAATCTAAGTCATATTTGATGTTATGTATGTTTAAAATTGATACGAGCACGCCCCGCGAACTTCATCGAACAAGTCTATCAAGCCGAGCATTGACATGTTGGCAAGCTGATCCCAGCTCGTTTCCAGCTCCACGAGCTCCGTCCAGCTCAAATCCAGCTTATTCAAGCTCAATCCAACTTGCCTGAGCTAAACCGAGCTCACTCCTAGCTCATATTCAGCTCACGAGCTAAACCTTAGCTCAACTTCAGCTTAGGAGTTTAGCCTCAGCTCAACTTTAGCTCACGAGCTAAAGCTTAGCTCATTTTAGTTTAAACTCGGTTTTGTCTTTAATACATTAAATAAAAATTTGCACATATTCATTTAAGCATTAAACTTGTCTTATATTAATATTTGTTATTAATATGTCATTGTCATTATATAAATTGATTATGTTCACATAGCCGAATTAATGCATGACATTAATGTGTTCACATCATGCTGAATTTATGAGTGTTCATGAGATGTCTTAATGACTTGTTTAGTTCATGTAGGTACATTCCTTTGGACGGTAAAATGTATGGATGAAGAAACATCTCTTTTGGGCATTCCACACTCATGAATGAAGAAGTATTAAATGCTGGTGCATGTACGGCTAGATGCAATGTTTCTACAAATTCATGCATGTGTCGAATGCATGTATGGACATTAAAGGCTAGTCCATGAATGGATCAAATGCATGGGATGATAGAATGCATGAATGGCTTAAGTGCATGTATGGTGGCTGTCTCCTAACTTTCCAAGGCACTTATTCGGCCAAGAAGTAGCTGCTAACTAATTCTATGTTGACCATAGAGCTCCTTGAACATGTTCACACTTTGAATTGACCTATAGGCTACTACACATGCATGGATGGGTTCAAGAACGTCCAAGGGAAGGAATTAACTCAATAATTCAACACATTGATTGAATTAAGTGCATGCACAAAGGGGAGAACGAATTTACTAGGTTCATGCTGCCATTTATGAACCTACATGCTATTAAAGAGTTTAATTATGAGGATACATGTTCCATACAAGTGCATGAACGTCCCAAGGAGATGAATGCAACCTTTGGTGCACATACAAGTCTCTTGAAGCCTTTCTTTATGATTAAGCATTCATGCACACACTTAGGGGGAAGAAAGTGTCCATTCAACTAGTTCATGAATCTGCCAAATTTATGAACTATTTTAATACATTAGTGTGAACGTTTTTATTATTGTGTGAACACCTAGATGCCGAATTTGAATGGTCATCTATGTGCCTATAAGTATTTGTTTTCTTTCAATTGTAAGGGACTTTTTGCCAAATTTTTTATTGAATTTAATCTTGTGAGAATTTTCTTCTCTAAACTTTGTTTGAGACTGTTGACTTATCTACCTAGTAGTGGAGTCAACCCTGTTTCTTTCACCCTTATACCGAGGTTCCTACTTTGCTAAGTAGCGGGTCGAGGTTTTATCACATTCATTCTCCACCTTGAAAGCCTAAAAGCAATTGGGTCAATACTCTCTAGTATTGATTCGTGCTTGCTTTTGAGTTCCTTCTTTCCATTCTTTCATTTACTTTAAACCGAACCTTAATATTCATATTTTAAACCCTTTCTTTGAACCCCTTGAATAGCTTCCGCATAATTCATTTAAAAACAAACATCCTTTTCAACAAACCGAACGATACTTTCTCGTAGAAGATCGGGAAAACTCGCATACGATTCGACTCTCCCCGAGGCGGTTCGTATCAAAAATGCTATTTAGTCCATGAAAATCCTTAGTAAAGTGAAATTTGCCATAAAATAGAATCTGACAGCAGTAGTGATGTAAATTTGAAAAATCACTTAAAATAGTATAAATGGAATTAGATGATGAGTAAGTTTTGAAATTGAAGCTTAATTAGTCTATTTTCATATGGATTGAACAAAACAGGTATATAAATTATATTTTATGAGATATTTGAATTTTTGTGAAACAGGGCCAGAGTGATTTCTAGATCCCTTGTTATGAATTTAAAAATTCATTAAAAATTGTAAAAAAAATAATTAGAAGCCATGATTTATATGTACAGATTCCTTATTAAGTATAGTTTTAAGAGAAACAAATTTCATAGTCATTTAAATTCTGTACAGAGAGATATATGATTCATAATATACAGAGGTCAGAGTAGTCGAACCCTGAAATAGGGGAGACTTTAACTAATAAACTGTACTAATTGGCTTGACCAAAAATTCTAGAAAAAATTTAGTAAATATATATATGAGTCTAATTTCAGGAAAAATTTATGGAATTGGATTTCTAGTTTTGGAACTAGAGATATAAATTTTTAAGCGATTGTGACGTAGATTGCTAGCTTGACTGGAAATTTTAAAAATAAAGTATTTGAGCCATTTAAGTAATGAATTAAGTCTGTTAACACCTCGTGTTCGACTCTGGCGACAGTCTCGGGTACGGGGCATTACATTTGGTGGTATCAGAGTAAGTTTAGTCTGTTCTCAGACTAATGTGTTGTATGTACGGGTTTTGCTATACATGCCATATATATATTGTGATAGTGTGACTACTTCTGACCTTTTAAATGATTTTTTTATAGTAAATGGATCCCGATCCAGTTGCGGTTGATGATGTAGAGAGTAATGCACCAGCTCCGGCTGAAGGGGCGGTGCCAACTAAAAATCCACCTCCTACTGTTGGTCAAGGAGGAGGAGCAGGGGCTCGGGAAGCCTTTCTCCAGATGATGAGTGCCTGGTATACTGAGTTCGTTCGTACGAACCCGAATGCACAACCTCCCCCACCTCCCCCGATTCCTCAACCTGTACCCCCGATGCCTCAAGGTGTAGATCTGATGAAATTTCATAGAACTCCAGTTGACAGAATCCGTAAATAAGGGGCCGAAGAATTCAGGGAAAATATTGATGATGATGCCGAGAAAGCAGAGTTTTGGCTCTAGAATTCTATTCGAGTATTTGATGAATTGTCTTGTACGCCTAAGGATTGCTTGAAATGTGCTATATCATTGTTGAGGGATTCAGCTTATCATTGGTGGAAGACATTGATTTCAATAGTATCGAAAGAGAAAGTAACTTGGGAGTTCTTTCAAGAAGAATTTCGGAAGAAATATATCAGTGAAAGATTTATTGATCAGAAGCGTAAAGAGTTTCTTGAATTAAAACAGGGGTATGCATACAATCAACTGGGCTTATAAGAACATCTAGACAGAATGTAAAAGCTAGTGGTGCAGACTCGAGGGGAAGATATTCGAGAAAAGTTGGAAATGAAGCAAGCAGTAAAAATGTAGCCAGAGATTCAGCAGCTAAATCTGAAGCAAGGGCTCTAGCTAAAACTTATGCTATAAAGGCACATGAAGATGCTTCATCACCTGATGTGATTACTGGTATATTTTCTCTTTATGATGTTAATGTTATTGCTTTGATTGATCCCGGTTCTACTCATTCATATGTATGCATGAAACTGGTGTCTAGTATGAATATACCTATTGAGAACACAGAATTTATGATTAGAGTGTCGAATCCGTTAGGCAAATGTGTGATAGTTGATAAAGTATGCAAGAAATGCCCTTTAATGATTCGGGGTCATTACTTTCTGGCTGACTTGATGTTGTTGCCATTTGATGAATTTGATGTTATTTTGGGTATGGATTGGTTGACATTGCTTGATGCTATAATAAATTGCAAAAAAAAGTTATAGAATTAAAGTGTGAAAGTGGTGAAATTCTGCAGGTTGAACCAGACAAATCAGAGGCATTATCTAGTATGATTTCTTCAATGTCGGCTCAGAGATATTTGAGAAAGGGTTATGAAGCTTATTTGGCTTATGTAATTAATACAAAAGAAGTTGAAAAGAAAGTTGAATCAGTGTCGGTTGTGTGTGAATTTGCAGACGTATTTCCAGAAGAATTGTCGGGTTTGCCTCCAGTCAGGGAAGTAGAATTTGGTATTGATTTGATACCGGGAACAGCTCCGATCTCGATTGCTCCATATAGAATGGCACCAGCAGAGTTGAAAGAATTAAAGTCACAGTTGCAAGAGTTGACTGATAAAGGCTTTGTGAGACCGTGTTTTTCACCTTAGGGTGCTCCCGTGTCATTTGTGAAAAAGAAGGATGGTTCTATGAGATTGTGTGTTGACTGTCGGCAGTTAAACAAGGCGGCAATCAAAAACAAGTATTCGTTGCCAAGGATTGATGATTTGTTTGATCAGCTAAAAGGAGCGACATGGTTTTCAAAGATTGACTTGAGATCTAGGTATGACCAGTTGCGAGTAAAAGAGTCGGATGTGCCTAAAAATGCTTTGAGAACAATGTACGGTCATTATGAATTTTTAGTTATGCCATTCGGGTTGACAAATGCTCCTGCTGTGTTTATGGATTTAATGAATCGCATATTTCGGCCATACTTGGACAAATTTTTTGTGGTGTTTATAGATGATATTTTAATTTATTCAAAAGATGAGACAGAGCATGCTGAGCATTTGAGGATAGTTTTGCAAACTTTGAAAGATAAGCAGCTGTATGCTAAGTTTAGTAAAAGTGAATTTTGGCTCCGGGAAGTTGGATTTTTGGGTCATATTGTTTCAGGTGATGGTATACGAGTTGATCCTAGTAAGATTTCAGCCATTGTTGATTAGAAACCACCGAAAAATGTAACCGAGGTTAGAAGTTTCTTGAGGCTAGCTGGGTATTATCGGCGGTTTGTAAATGGATTTTCTATAATTGCTGCTCCTATGACTAGACTACTCTGAAAGAATGTTAAATTTTAATGGACGGAAGAATGTCAACAGAGTTTTAAAGAATTGAAAAAGTTATTAACAGAAGCACCAGTGTTGGTACAACCCGAATCAGGTAAAGAATTTGTGGTGTATAGTGATGCTTCTCGAAATGGCTTAGGATGTGTACTTATGCCAGAAGGAAAAGTGGTGGCTTATGCTTTAAGGCAGTTAAAATCTCACGAAAGAAATTATCCGACTCATGATTTGGAATTGGCTGCTATAGTGTTTGCTTTGAAGATTTGGCGACATTATTTGTATGGTGAAAAGTGACGAGTATATACCGACCACAAAAGTCTTAAGTATTTGATGTCACAAAAAGACTTGAATTTGAGACAGCGAAGATGGTTGGAGTTATTGAAAGGTTACGAGCTTGTTATTGATTACCAACCGGGAAAACCGAATGTGGTTGACGATGTTTTAAGCAGAAAATTGCTATTTGCTTTGAGAACTATGAACACTCGGTTAAAGATATCAAATGATGGTTCGATTCTAGTAGAGTTAAGAGCAATTTTACAAGAGATTTCTGAAGCTCAAAAAAATGATCAAGATTTGCAAGCCAAGAGAAAGCAATGTGAAGCTGATACGGGATCAAATTTCAGAATCGGTTCTGATTGTTGCTTGATGTTTAAAAATCGAATTTGTGTACCGAAAAATGATGAGTTGATTCAAAAGATTTTGCATGAAGCACATAATGGTTGTTTGGCGGTTCATCCGGACAGTACGAAAATGTATAATGGCTTGAAGAAAATGTACTGGTGGAGTGGAATGAAAAGAGATATTTCCGAGTTTGTATCAAAGTGCTTAGTTTGTCAACAAGTGAAAGCTGAACACCAAGTACCTTCGGGGTTACTCTAGCCTATCATGGTTCCTGAATGGAAATGGGATCGGATTATTATGGATTTTATATCAGGGTTACCGTTAACTCCGGGGAAGAAAAATGCCGTATGGGTAATAGTTGATAGACTGACTAAATAGGCTCATTTTATTCTGGTACGTACGGATTATTCTCTTAATAAGTTGGTTGAATTGTATATCCGTGAGATTGTTAGACTTCATGGAATACATTTGTCAATCATTTCGGATAGAGATCCGAGATTTACTTCACGGATTTGGCAAAAGTTGCAAGAGGCATTAGGTACAAAGTTAAATTTCAGCAGTGCCTTTCATCCACAAACTGATGGACAATCAGAGAGAGTAATTCAGATTCTTGAAGACATGCTCAGATGTTGCGTATTGGAATTTCAAGGTACTTGGGAAAGGTACTTACCGTTGGTAGAATTTGCTTATAATAATAGTTATCAGACGAGTTTGAAGATGGCACCTTATGAAGCATTGTATGATCGTAAATGTCCATTGCATTGGACTGAACTCAAGGAAAATCAGATTTATGGAGTTGATCTAATAAAAGAAACCGAAGAAAAGGTGAAAGTGATTCGAGATTGTTTGAAAGCTGCTTCAGATAGACAAAAATCTTATGCGGATTTGAAACGAAGGGAAATCACGTTTCAAGTTGGTGATGAGGTATTTTTGAAAGTGTCTCCATGGAAGAAAGTCCTTAGATTTGGACGGAAGGGCAAGTTAAGTCCGCGTTTTATTGGACCGTATGAAATAATTGAAAAAGTTGGACCGGTAGCATATCGGCTAGCATTACCACCTGAATTAGAGAAGATTCATGATGTGTTCCACGTATCTATGTTACATCGGTATCGTTCGGATCCTTCACATATAATTTCACCGACAGAAATTGAACTATGACCGGATATGACTTACGAAGAAGAACCGATTAAGATTTTAGCTCGAGAAGTCAAACAATTAAGAAATAAAAGTGTCGCTCTCGTGAAAGTATTGTGGCAAAAGCACAGGGTAGAAGAGACTACATGGGAACCTGAAGAAACTATGAGAAACCGATACCCACATCTGTTTACCGGTAAGATTTTTGAGGACGAAAATTCTTAAAGGGGCTGAGAGTTGTAATATCCCGAATTAGGGCCTAATCGAAATACTGGTTTTGTGACCACAAATCTGAGATAGAAATAATTATTTTATAATTATTTTGATGTTCATGATATGATTGCATGATTGTGTGAAAAATTCGTGATGAAATCCTATGCCTAAAGTGCTTAAATTGAAATTAGGGACTAAATCGAATAATTTGCAAAACTTGCATTCTAAGAGTTTTTAGTATGAAATTGTTTTGGAATATTAATGAGGAGGTCTTAAATAGCAATTTGACCAATTTCTAAGTCTATGGACAAAAATTGGACATGGATGGAATTTTTGGAAAGTTTAGTAGTAAGGGCATTTTGGTCATTTAGTTATTAAAATGAATTAAAAACAAAATTAAAAGCCAATTTTTGTCCATATTCTTCATTAGGCCAAAATTTCAAGGGTTCTCCATAGTTAGGGTTTGTTTCAAGCTTCCAAGCTCCATAGTAAGTGATTCCAAGCCCCATTTTTAATGTTCTTTATGTTTTTGGAATCCTGGTAGCTCGATTAAGCTTATGCTAGCAATAATTCAACCCAAGGTTCATATTTGGAAAAATACCCATAGGTGAAATTTGTGTATTTTGGTGTTTTATGATAGAATATGAGGTTTTAAATTATGTTAGACAACTTGTACTACTCGGTTTTAAGCGAAAACGAGTAAAAGGGCTTAATTAGTAAAAATACCTAATAGTAATAAGTACATGTTAGAGTGTGAATTTGATGTTTCCATAGAAGGGAAAAATGATCAGCATGTCATAAAACATAAGAATAAGGGATAAAGTTTAATTCCAGAGCCTAAGGGCAAAAGTGTAATTATGCAAAAGTTTAGGGGCAAAAATGTAATTTTTCCAAAGTTCATATTAAATGCTGTTTTGATGAATGTATGTATTAAATAAGATTAATTTGGCATTATAGATCAAGAGAAACGAGATTCAAGTCGCGATCGAGGGAAAAACAAAGGTTACGAAGAATAGGCTCAATTGCTAATAATTTTGTACCGAGGTAAGTTCATGTGTAAATGTAGTAACATAATTGTCATTTTAAGCAATTTAATGTTGTTTATATGATACGATGCTGATTATTATCATGAAATATTTTGCTTTGTGGTTATTGTTGAATAATATGTAATTATGTGAATTACTTGATACTCATGAACTATCACCGAAGTATCGATTTTGATATTCCGTGGAAGACGGCAAAGATGTGTGATCGAGGAAAACGCCCGTTTGAACCTTGGGAATAGATTAGAATACAAGTGACATGTCACTAGGATGGTTGAGTTCCGAACTCGTTGAGTTGAGTCCGAGTTCGTGAGATGTAACTAGGCATCCGAGCTTGTTGAGTTGAGTCTGAGTTCACTTATGGATGTGAATGCCCGAGCTCATTGAGTTGAGTCCGAGTTCACTTATGGGCGGGTTACATGGTAGCTTGGCTACATAAGTTCCGCAGGCTATTGAGTTTGTCTAGCTGCGGGTATGGCTCTTATGTTCATGAGATCCGTGTATTCGAATTATATTCTAATGTGTTCAACGGGTGAATCTTAAGTGAATAAGAAGAAGGCCTAAAACGAAGGTGACATGTTGGTAAGTGTGGTAAATGAGAAAATTTGACAGGTATGTGCTTAAACCCTCGGGTTGAAAACTTGGTATGATGAAATCGTAGAAAGATATTAAATGTAAATGAAACATGAATGTCTTGGTGTTGTTTATGCAAATGATGTTTTATGTGAGATTGTGTGATTATGTTACTTGCTATTTGCATGTGAACTTACTAAGCATTTGTGCTTACCCCCTCCTTTTCTTTCATTGTAGTTTTGACAAGCCGGCTTGAGAATGGGGATAGGTCGAAGACTCGTTCAAACTATCCGAAGGCTTAAATTGGTAAAATGGCTTGTGTATTTTGAATGTGGCATGTATGGCAAAACACTCACTTTGTGTAATTGATCTTATTATATGGCTATGGTTTGGTAAGAAAAGGGTTTGTAAATGATTAGCCATTGGAATGGCCAATCTAAGTCATATTTGATGTTATGTATGTTTAAAATGCTATTTAGTCCATGAAAATCCTTAGTAAAGTGAAATTTTCCATAAAACAGAATCTGACAGCAGCAGTGATGTAAATTTGAAAAATCACTAAAAATAGTAGAAATGGAATTAAATGATGAGTAAGTTATAAAATTGAAGCTTAATTAGTCTTTTTTCATATGGATTGAACAAAACAGGTATATAAATTATATTTTATGAGATATTTGAATTTTTGTGAAACAGGGACAGAGTTATTTCTAGATCCCCTGTTATGACTTTAAAAATTCATTATAAATTTTTAAAAAATAATTAGAAGTCATGATTTATATGTACAGATTCCTTATTGAGTCTAGTTTTAAGAGAAACAAACTTCATAGTCATTGAAATTCTGTACAGAGAGATATCTGATTCGTAATATACAGAGGTCAGAGTAGTCGAACCCTGAAATAGGGGGGACTTTAACTAATAAACTGTACTAATTGGCTTGAGAAAAAATTCTAGAAAAATTTAGTAAATAGATATATTAGTCTAGTTTCAGGGAAAATTTACAGAATTGGATTTCGAGTTTCAGAACTTGAGATATGAATTTTTAAGCGACTGTGACGCAGATTGCTAGCTTGACTGGAAATTTTAAAAATAAATTGTTTGAGCTGTTTAAGTAATGAATTAAGTTTGTTAACACCTCGTGTTCGACTCCGGCGACGGTCTCGGGTACGGGGCATTACAATTGATATTTCTGTTATAGTATTTATTTTTGAGAAAGAGGAAATGATGGAAAGTGGGCTTATAAGCTTGTGGAATGAAAAATTCATGTAACAGACTGTTTCCAGTGATATCAGAAAGTAGATAGCTAGGGTTTGGCCAAGCATTGTTCCACATGCATGGTATGTAGTTTTGTCTCGTTTTTAACTATATTTATGTTCTTGAGATCATTTTAGCTTAATCTTGCTAGCCCAACGATCAATTTGTAAAACTGTTAAAGGTTGAGGGTTATGCCATGAATGTTCTTGAATGGTTTTTGATGTTAAATGGTATATTATGAATTGTTTTTGAAAAATAAAAAAGTTTTACAAAGTGATTTTTGATGAAAATTGGAATTAGGGACTAATTTGTTAAATGTATAAATTCAAGGGTTTTATTGTGAAATGATGAGAAATATGGATTGTTTCAAGGTCCCTTGCATGTTTAGTTAACATGGATTTAGATTAAAATGGTTAGATTTTAAGTTATAAGTTTAAGGAATAAATTGTGAAAAAGTTAAAATGTTAGAGGCAAAATAGTAATTTTTCATAAATATGAAACGAGAGTTAAATTGAATACTAGAAGTATTGAAGTAATTGAAATTTTCTATTTAGATCAAGGTAAACTATGTACGGACCTAGATCGAGGAAAAGCAAAAGCTTCGGATTAGCTTGATTTAACTTCTACACCCCTAGTCATTGAGGTAAGTTCGTATGAATGATTATCGTATTAATGCTATTTCAAATCATATTTTATTATGTTATTTATAATGTGAATTGATTCATGTAAAAAAATCAATGCTATGACAGTTATCGAGTCCCGGTTGAACCGTAGGAATTCGTAGGATACAAATGACATGTTATTAGGGGTTTCATGTTTCATGTGCTAGTCTTAAATGTCCTACGATGGCTGAGGTCCTACATTTGATATGGATATTCATATCTCATGTGAGCAGCATCGTGTCACTTACATTCCAACCTACAGCTCGTGTTAGTAGGCATATTCCACAACTAGTGTGAGCAATGATGTAAAGAAAGGTTACGGTTATATGTAAAGGCACACTTCATGTGAGCTTTCCCGAGTATCTGATGAAATTCTAGATGGTTTGACAAGGAAGAAAAGGGAACGAAAAGGTAATTATGCAATTTATTGAATCATGAAATTATGGAACATTAAAGATGTAAAGGTTATGCTTATGTATATGAAATTATGTTTACACATGATAAAAACATGTTTTATGGATGATATCATATATATGTATATGAACAAGTGTACTAACTTGTAGATTGATGATGTTGTTTAGGTTTATGCCAAGCTTGTGCTTATGGTTGACTTTTATGCTTATGTTTTATACTATACAAATGAAATGGTAAGTTAAATTTGGTTTAAACAAGCTTAGTAAGCATTATTTGCTTACATAGTTTCTATTCCCTGTTTAATAGATTATCGGAAGCTCAATTTGGTTGAAAGCTCATCGGAGATCTATCACACTATCCAGAAGTCAATTATGTAGTTTTTGTGTATTTTGGCCAATGTTTATAATGGCATGAATACGATGGTTTATTATGATATTTTTGGTGAACATGTAAAATGGTAACTTTTTTTTTGTGCTTGGATGCTTATGGATTGTTGATGAACTTACAATGCTTGTTTAGGTAAATCATTTTAACCACTTATATGTGCATTTGTGATACGGAGGTGCACGCGGACCAAGATCGAGTTGCCAAGTCACGGGAAACTCCTACGAAAGCTCTAAACGAACAGATCTGAAATCAAACAAAGAACGAGATTAAATCTGGAAAATTAAAATCTGGAATAAGAACCCTAAAAATCAGCAAGATCTAATCAAGGAACGAAACACTTATGAAAGAGGTTTCTTGAAACCAAGAACACGAAATTGATACCCAAGAATGAACTCCCACAAGCCGAATTTGTCAAAGAACACCAAATCAGCAAGCAAATTAGATCGACCAGAATTTCTTGAAACAAATTAGGGTTTATGCGTCAATGAGAAAGAAAGAAATTGAAGGCATAAAACGGCTATTGAGGCTGAGAAAGCGAGGGCGATCTGCTCAATTGACCACCACGAAAGTTTCTCCTAAGTTTCCACAACCAAATTCACCCAAGAAGAATAAGTGTGCATTCGGCAAGAACCCTAGAATTTGGGGATTTAGGGCTGATTGTCGAACTCCAGCAAAAAGTGAAATTGATCAATTCTTTAAGATAGACGAGGGCTGGAAACACAAATAAAACAACAAATAGATTAGAATTAAGATTCGGCACAAGTAGAATTAAATAAAAGAAATTGAACAGCAAAAATTAAAGGATAAGTTCTAAAGATCCTTGAAATCCCGAAAGATTTCACAAATCTCTTCAAACGGCTCTAATCTCCCCTCCAAAGAATATCGATGGCAAGAAGAAGGTTGAAGATGGCTCCCACAATCAAAAGATTGTTAAAATAACTTCTAAAGAAAGCTCAAGAGAGAATTCTTGGAGAAAACCCCAAAGAAAATTTTGCACTCTAACAAACTGAAATTTAATGTATTGAATGATAATAAGATGTGTTTTACAAAGGGTGGCTGGCCAATGCTTATATAGGCCTCCAAAAAATCCTAATCTCACAAGTAACTAATAAAAAATTAAACCTAATTAATAAAATAACAAGGTAAATTCGGCCATGCACTTATATGGGCTGTTTTGGGCCGAATTTTACATGTAATGCTCCTAGAGATTAAAAATTTAAATTAAACAAGTAAGATGTTTACAAATTGGGCCCTTTGACATTTTGGCCTGATTTTCAACTAAGTATGAAGAAATTTCTTGATTGGGCTGGATTTTGGTTATTGGGCCTCGCCTTCAAGAATTTGGGCTCGTGATCCATCTCCTACCAAAATTGGGTCGTTGACGCTCGTAATGGAGATCCAATGCGTTTTGGCTGCGAGATTTGGTTTCTTAGACCAAGATTTCCAAGATTTGAAATCTTGATTTTCTTGATTCTTGAAATCTCTTCGAACAACAAAATTGGGCCAAGATTCGATTTCTTGATTTTCTTGAAAACAAGAAAGTGAATCTTGATTTTCTTGTTCTCTCGTGTATGCATCTAAGGCCTTGCTAACAAGCTCTTGAATGGTCCCATTTAGTTTGGACCGCATTTGTCGGGCCTTTGATCTCGTTATTGGGTCTTGTGGCAATGTGAGCCCATCACGTTCTTGAACTTGGATTGGGCCTTTATGACTCGTATCATTCCCCCTTCCTCAAAAAGATTCGTCCTCGAATCTAAAAAATCAAATGAACTCGACTTTCCTCGATCGAATGGGACTAATGGCAATTGAGTCCACTGAAAAGAATAGCCATGAAATAGTAAATAGCAACGCAAACAAGCTTGTACTCCAATTATAAGCATAATAGAACAGGTATAACGCATGTGAATGGACAGATTCAGATTACCATGCCTTAATCGACGGTTTATAGATTCACTCACACATGCATTATCAAAAACAAGAATCTTTTTATCAACCATCAAAATAGATTTATCATCAATAAATAAAATAGGACAGTCAAGCACGTTTCGATCTAAGTGTTCATCAACACGATCTTTGTCGCTATCTGAGGAGTACAAAAGTGTTTCAAAGGTTTCAAGCATCTTACCTTGATAAGCAAAAGAATAAGGGTCGATTTTACCTTTTTCATTTAAAACAAACCTTCGCTCATCGGGGGCATAGTGTAGTCGAATCTCCGTTGTTGAGTTAACCTTTGTCAAATGGAACTCAAACTTCATGTACAACCACATAAACTGTTTAAGGCACGAATATAAATTGAAAACAAATTTGGAAAATTTCGTTACCTTATTCTCCAAAACAGATTTGGACAAATTCGAGGATTTTACAGAAGGTAAATCAAGAGAATAACAAATCACGCTTCTTTTCGTAATGACTTTATCAACCACAATCGAAGAGTAACAATTAATCGGATCAAAATGAGGGGATCTTTTAAGAACTAAGTCACCAAAAGTTTGATCAATAATTTTCAAATCTGCACTGGACTCGGTTTCTAAAATTTCCTTACCTCGCTTACCTTCGGGATCATGTAGTGTGATTTCATCTTTGCCTAAGTTGATCGTATGAAAGCATCTTTCATTTGAGAGGTATTAAAGTTGAAAGTTATCTTCGATCTTTCGGGAACCTGAAAAGTAGCAACACAAGAAAAATTCATATCTTGGTTAGTGGAAACATTCCTCACTACCCTTTCCATGTCTTTTTCTTTTGTTTCTTTTTCTAAGTCATTTTCTCTTCTTTCTTCAATTTCTTTTTCACTCTCAATCTCTTTTTGCTCTTTTTCATTCTCTTTTTCTTTTTCCTCACTTGTTTTAACAGAATTTTTCAGTTTGATTTGGTCCTCATGGACTTGTTCCGGAGTGAGCGGCACTAAGGTGAGTTTCTTTCCTTGATGCTTGAAAGAATACCTATTGGTACGACCATCGTGAGTGACTTTTCAATCCAGTTGCCATGGTTCTCCTAGCAACAAATGGCAGGCTTGAATAGGTACTACGTCGCATACGACTTCGTCTTGATACTTACCGATAGAAAAGGCGATGCGCACTTGTTGAGTGACCTTAAATTGGCTTTCGTTGCTAAGCCCTTGTAGTTGATAAGGTCGTGGATGCTTGGTAGTGGTTAAGCAAAGCTTTTCCACCATCGTCGTGCTGGCTACGTTCGAGCAACTTTCACCATCAATAATAACTCTACAAAGCTTACCTTGTACATGGCAGCGAGTATGAAAGAGATGTTCTCGTTGCTGCTCGCTCTTTGGTTTTGCCAAAGAGGGTTGTCCACGATCATGAAGATCATAATCAGTTCTAGGGACACGCCGAGGAGCGCGCCTATGAGCAGGAGGCTGGCTATCCACATCGTCTTTAATTTGATCTCGATATTGAGGCTCTTGATTCAACCGCACCTCATTGATAGTAGCAATCAACGCTCGAAGTGCAGCAACCTGTTCGTCCAACTGTTGTTGGAATCTTTTAAATATGTCCTCATTATTATCACCTTTAGACATTTTCAAAAACCTGTAAAAAATAAACACTCAACACTCAAAAATAAAAGTTAGCAAACCTCACCGTTAATCACTCAAAAAGAAAATTCAAATTCTTAATGAGGTAGAATTCAATCTTGTGAGTTCTTTATCAGAGTTTATATCAACCAATTAGAGAGTGTGAACCAAACTACCAAAGAATCCTAATTTGCACTAGGATGCCAAAAAACGGACGAGACACCAACTGATTTGTGTTGCACCGAGGAAGAATTGTGCACACTTTAAAAATCCTACTAACACAAGAAACAAGAAGGTGTTAGATAGTGTAAAGGAAAAATAAAGGCAAACAAATGAAAACCTACAGCTAAGAATCAATAAAAATTGCTGAAAACAGAAAACCCGAAAAACTGCGGAGTAACTTGACAATTTCGTTCGAGGTGTTCCCGATCTCCAAAAATCACGAAATTAAATATGGAGTGTCCTTATATATTGAATTTTTGATCTGGAAATTTTGGGCACCAAATTCAACCCGCTGAATCTTTTTTTAAATTTTTATTGAATTTCATCTTTTTTGACTTTTTTTACTTTTTTGACTGATTTTTTTGCGGGAATAATTTTTTTATATTCAATCACAGTGCCAAAAACATGTATGTAAAATTTCAGATCAATAGGACAACGTTTACCCACTCAAATGAATTTTTTTGAACAATTTTTCTGGGTAAAACTGCTGTTTATGCTTTAAAAAATTGAGATCAGTTTAGAAATCAACCAAGAACACCCAAAACGCCCAAAATCTGATACCAAATGATACGGGGTTGCGCGCAGACCAAGATCGAGTTACCAAGTCACGGGAAACTCCTACGAAATCTAAACGAACAGATCTGAAATCAAACAAAGAACGAGATTAAATCTAGAAAATTAAAATCTGGAATAAGAACCCTAAAAATCAGCAAGATCTAATCAAGGAACGAAACACTTATGAAAGAGGTTTCTTGAAACCAAGAACACGAAATTGATTCCCAAGAATGAACTCCCACAAGCCGAATCTGTCAAAGAACACCAAATCAGCAAGCAAATTAGATCGACCAGAATTTCTTGAAACAAATTAGGGTTTATGCGTCAATGAGAAAGAAAGAAATTGAAGGCATAAAACGGCTATTGAGGCTGAGAAAGCGAGGGCGATCTGCTCAATTGACCACCACGAAAGTTTCCCCTAAGTTTCCACAACCAAATTCAACCAAGAAGAATAAGTGTGCATTCGACAAGAGCCCTAGAATTTGGGGATTTAGGGCTGATTGTCGAACTCCAGCAAAAAGTGAAATTGATCAATTCTTTAAGATAAACGAGGGCTGGAAACACAAATAAAATAGCAAATAGATTAGAATTAAGATTCGGCACAAGTAGAATTAAATAAAAGAAATTGAATAGCAAAAATTAAAGGATAAGTCCTAAAGATCCTTGAAATCCCGAAAGATTTCACAAATCTCTTCAAACGGCTCTAATCTCCCCTCCAAAGAATATCGATGGCAAGAAGAAGGTTGAAGATGGCTCCCACAATCAAAAGATTGTTAAAACAACTTCTAAAGAAAGCTCAAGAGAGAATTCTTGGAGAAAACCCCAAAGAAAATTCTGCACTCTAACAAACTGAAATTTAATGTATTGAATGATAATAAGATGTGTTTTACAAAGGGTGGCTGGCCAATGCTTATATAGGCCTCCAACAAATCCTAATCTCACAAGTAACTAATAAAAAATTAAACCTAATTAATAAAATAACAAGGTAAATTCGGCCATGCACTTATATGGGCTGTTTTGGGCCGAATTTTACATGTAATGCTCCTAAAGATTAAAAAATTAAATTAAACAAGTAAGATGTTTACAAATTGGGCCCTTTGACATTTTGGCCTGATTTTCAACTAAGTATGAAGAAATTCTTGATTGGGCTGGATTTTGGTTATTGGGCCTTGCCTTCAAGAATTTGGGCTCGTGATCCATCTCCTACCAAAATTGGGTCGTTGACGCTCGTAATGGAGATCCAATGCGTTTTGGCTGCAAGATTTGGTTTCTTGGACCAAGATTTCCAAGATTTGAAATCTTGATTTTCTTGATTCTTGAAATCTCTTCGAACAGCAAAATTGGGCCAAGATTCGATTTCTTGATTTTCTTGAAAACAAGAAAGTGAATCTTGATTTTCTTGTTCTCTCGTGTATGCATCTAAGGCCTTGCTAACAAGCTCTTGAATGGTCCCATTTAGTTTGGACCGCATTTGTCGGGCCTTTGATCTCGTTATTGGGTCTTGTGGCAATGTGAGCCCATCACGTTCTTGAACTTGGATTGGGCCTTTATGACTCGTATCAATTTGTATATGGTTCTTTTGGTAAGTTTGTAATGGCTTGATATTGGTCTTTCATGGTATGTTTTGTATGTTTTTGAAATAGCTAATTGAGGCATGTCTTAATACCTAAATGGTCTAGAATTGTATGCATGTAATTAAGCATATAAACATATCTAAGTAAGTGATGTTTGGTTGTTGTTTGTGGTGCCTTTGAATGTCATAGTGGTTGGTTGAATTAGGATTCTTAAAATGACCATTATATGTATGTATTGATAGGGTTTTGGTGCCTTGAAAGTTTGCACAAATGATCTAGATGGTTATGCATGAAATATTGTTGGAAAGGGCTGATCCTAGGTGAATTTTAGGTCCACACGGCCTGAGACACAAGTGTGTGACCTAGTCGTGTGTGGCACAGGCTTGGCGATATGGCTGTGTGTCATTTGAGAGTTCCTTTGTATGCAAGTCAATAAGTTACACTGTAACAGTTTGGTTTAGACCCTAGTTGGAACAGTGGTTTTAGGACCACATATCTGAGTCAAAAAAATATTTAAATATTATTTTATGTGTTTGTGATATGTGAATGAGCATGTGTGAAAGTCTCATATGAAAATTTGAATGTTTGTGTGTTTAATTTTAAAAAAGGACCTAATCGCGTAAAATATAAAAGTTACCTACTATTTGTTAAAAGTACCTATTTGATTTGGCTTATTATTTGAGAGGTCCTTATGTGGTTAACATGCCATTTACATCATTAATGGACACTAATGGCCTTGTGTTTATTGATTTATTAGTTTTATAACAAAGGGCAAAATGGTAAACTAATTATAAAATGAATTATAATTAAAATAAGGTATGAAAATAAGTCATTATTCATGTTCTTCAACCAAAAATCACAAGAAAATAAAATAAAAAGACTACCTAGGGTTCGGCCATTGAATTCCTTAATTAAGGTATGGATTTTGTTCAGTTTTTGATAATTTCTACGTTTTTGTAATCGTTGCTTCGTATACTATCAAGCTCATGCCTCAATTTTTGATTTTGATGATGATTTTGAAATGTGCCATGGATGAATTCATGAGTTTATGTTGTTATATGATGAAATATGAAAGTTTGATGTTTGGTTAATATGTTTTGTCTCTGGATTTTTGATGATTTTGAGTAAAATGGGCTAAATTGTGAAATTTGTAAATTGAGGGACTAAAATGTGAAATGAATGAAATGTGTGGACTTGTATGAGTGCTATGAATATTCGGCCAAGCATGAGTATATGCAAATTTTGTGTATTTTGTGATTTTGAGAATTAGGGACTAAAGTGTCAAAATGTGAAAATGTAAGGGCTAGTTTGAAAATTGCCCTAAATATGTATCTATGGATTGCTTTGAATGAAATTCTAATTGAATGAGTTAAATTTGAATTTATTTAGATCAATAATTAAAGAAAACAGAGTTAGATCGAGGAAAGTCAAAAGTTATCGAGTACCCGATTTCATTCATCCAAATCCGTACGAGGTAAGTCAATATACAATAAATGTGTTTAAATTGAATTATTATTGTTCATATGATATTGAATTGTGAGGAATGAATATTCAAGCTCAAAATTTTCTATTTGAGAAAGTATCGACAAGTTCCGACGTCTGAAAAGCCCCATACAAACACTAGGAATAGTTAGGATACATATGTCATGACATAGGATTCTGAATGTGTTATCGTGTAAGACCACATCTGGGACATTGGCATCGACTTCTGTTTTACTTGTAAGACCATGTCTGGGACATCGGCATCGTATCTGATTTCATGTAAGGCCCTGTCTAGGACAGTGGCATCGATGTTTGATTACATGTAAGACCACGTCTGGGACATTGGCATTGTATATGTTCTCTGAGCTATCTGAGTATCTTTACGTTTCCAAATGGTTCAAACAGGCATTTCGAGAAAACGTATAACTTTGTGAAATCAGATCATATTCAGGTATGCTTACTTTGTATAGCCTATTTGAGAATGAAAGGTAAGCATTTGAATATAAGATTTGTGTTAGCATTGGTATACAAAGTATAAATGATTTGATGATACTTATTTGCCTTGAATGATATGTTTTTTTGTATATGGCTTACTAAGCTTTTGAAAGCTTACTTTGTGTGTGTTTGCATTCTTTTATAGATATCAAAGCTACTATGAGCTCGGGGATCATCGAGGATCGTCACCACACTATTGAACCTTATTTTTGGTACTTTTGAAAATGTATATATTGAAGTATGGCATGTATAGGCTAGAAGTTGTTTGATTATGTTTTGGGATGTATATATTTAGCCATGTGATATGGCTAGTTTATGTTTGAACTTATAGTTTGATAATGGTATACGATATGTGATGCTAATATGAAATTGTGGTATGTTTTAGTTGGCCAAAAGAAATGATTAATGTTGAGAAGTTTTGGTAAGTTTTGAGCATTTGATTGAATGATGTATTAATCATATGTTTAGGTATGGTTTTAGTTTAAGTCTTGGTATGAATTGATTGACGAATTGAGATTTGAAATGATTGGTAATGTTATAGCATGAATTATGTACGGTTTGGTATAGATATTGGCTGAAATGGTTGTGCATATATGCTTGATTTGGTGCTTGTAGGTTGACCCAAATTGGAGTGGCAAATTGGCTATTCAAATGGCCTATTTTTGTCCACACAGGTAGGGACACGGGCGTTTGTCTCAGCCGTGTGTGACACACGACTATGTTGCATGGCTGTGTGTCCCATTGGGTACCCTACAATTGTAAGTCAAGCTCGAGCATGGCCAAGGCACATGGGCGTGTCTTGTGGCCGTGTGAGCAAGTCAGTATGTACACCCTGTTTTGACACGGCCCAGACACACAGGCGTGTCTAATGCCGTGTAATGTACACGACCTGTTTACACGGGTGTATGACCTGTACTTTTTTTTAAAAATGTTTAAGTTTTGGAAAATTTTTGTATGTGTTCAGTTTAGTCCCAAATCCTTTCTAATGCATGCCTTAGGTCTCGATGACCTATATAAGGGACTCTATATTGATATTTGATCTCTGATGCTTATGAAATGTATGTTAAATGTTCCGATTTGTTTGGTAATGCCTTTAACCGTAGTTCAGTGACAAATACAAGTTAGGGGTGTTACATACACTGCTTGGCACATAGGCGTGTGACACGATCGTGTGACCCTACTCAGAGAGTTACCTGAGTGAGGACACGGGCTGGAACATGGCTGTGTCCCTACTTCGAAGGTTACATGGCTTGAGACACAGGCCTGTGTCTTAGTCGTATGAGGCACATGGCCTGGCCACAAAGCCGTGTGCCTTTATTTCCAAATTTTTGTGACTTTTTCCTAGACTTTCCAAATGATTTCAAATTGATCCCAAATTGTTTCCAAAGTATTTCTAGGGCCTTGAGGGCTCAATTTAAGGGTAGTATATATGTATATGATTGATTTATGAGATGTTTTTGTTATTGAATGTAATTAAGTTTATATGTTCCAATTGCATGGTAATGCTCTGTAACCCTAATCTGGCAATAGATATGGGTTAGGGGTGTTACATTTAATGGTACAAGAGCTACGATTTTGTCAGTTATCAGACTGAATGTATCATATATGGAGTCTAGAAATACATGCCATTATATAACCTGTGATAGTATGATAACTCTGACTCAAATTGAACTATATTTTCATATAGATAAATGGTCATCCAACCGAGCCGATTTCGATGAAGTAGAAAGTAATGCATAAGCCTCTGTTCACGGAGTAGCTTCTAGTGGTAGTAGGCCTGTGTCTGAGGCCCGGAGAGGGGAGGCTAAAGAAGCCTTCTTCTAGATGATATCTAAATGGTTTACAGAGTTTGTGAGAGTGAACCCATTGGCTCAACAACCTCCACCCCCACCCGTACCGCAACCGGTCCCCGTAGTTCCTTAAGGTTTGGAACCAATGCTAGTAAGCAAGACTCCAGTTGATAAAATCTAAAAATATGGGGCTGAAGAGTTTCACGTTATAGTCAAAGACGATCCAGAGAAAGCTAAATTTTGGTTAGAAAACACGGTGAGGGTTTTTGATGAGTTATCTTGTACACCAATTGAATGTTTGAAATATGTTGTATCATTACTAAAAGACTCGGCATATCAATGTAGGAATACATTGATTGTAGTTGTACCGAGGGATCGTGTAAATTGGGAATTCTTCAAGATAAAGTTTGGTAAGAAATATGCAAGTCAGGGATTTCTTAATAAGAAATGCAAAGAGTTTCTTGAATTAAAATAGAACTGAATGACAGTGGTCGAATATGAGAAGGAATTTGTGCAACTCAGCAAATATGCTCGAGAGTGTATACCATCAGTAGCGGTTATGTGTACATGGTTTGAAGATGGTTTTAGTGAAGATATTAACTTGTTAGTCAGGATACTTGAGCTTAAAGAATTTGTGGTTTTAGTTTATAGAGAACACAAGGCCGAGGAACTAATACGATCCGCCTCGGGGAGAGTCGAGTCGTATGCGAGTTTGCCCGATCGTCTACGAGAAAGTATTGTTCGGTTTGTTCAAAAAGGATGTTTCTAAATAAATTATGCGGAAGCTATTCAAGGGGTTCAAAGGAAGAGTTTAAAATATGAATATTAAGGTTCGGTTTTAAGTAAATGAAAGAATGGAAAGAAGGAACTCAAAAGCAAGCATGAACCAATACTAGAGAGTATTGACCCAATTGCTTATAGGCTTCCAAGGTGGAGAATGAAAGTGATAAATCCTCGACCCGCTACTTAGCAAAGTAGGAACCTCGGTATAAGGGTGAAAGAAACAAGGTTGACGCCACTACTAGGTAGATAAGTCAACAAAGTCCCAAACAAAGTTTAGAGAAGAAAATTCTCACAAGATTAAATTCAATAAAAATTTTAGCAAAAAGTCCCTTACAATTGAAAGAAAAACAAATATTTATAGGCACATAGATGACCATTCAAATTCGGCATCTAGGTGTTCACACAATAATAAAAACGTTCACACTAATGTATTAAAATAGTTCATAAATTCGGCAGATTCATGAACTAGTTGAATGGACACTTTCTTCCCCCTAAGTGTGTGCATGAATGCTTAATCATAAAGAAAGGCTTCAAGTGACTTGTATGTGCACCAAAGGTTGCATTCATCTCCTTGGGACGTTCATGCACTTGTATGGAACATGTATCCTCATAATTAAACTCTTTAATAGCATGTACGTTCATAAATGGCAGCATGAACCTAGTAAATTCGTTCTCCCCTTTGTGCATACACTTAATTCAATCAATGTGTTGAATTATTGAGTTAATTCCTTCCTTTGGACGTTCTTGAACCCATCCACGCATGTGTAGTAGCTTATAGGTCAATTCAAAGTGTGAATAGCTACTTCTTGGCCGAATAAGTGCCTTGGAAAGTTAGGAGACAGCCACCATACATGCACTTAAGCCATTCATGCATTCTATCATCCCATGCATTTGATCAATTCATGGACTAGCCTTTAATGTCCATACATGCATTCGACACATGCATGAATTTGTAGAAACCTTGCATCTAGCCGTACATGCACCAGCATTTAATACTTCTTCATTCATGAGTGTGGAATGCCCAAAAGAGATGTTTCTTCATCCATACATTGTACCATCCAAAGGGATGTACCTACATGAAATAAACAAGTCATTAAGATATCTCATGAACACTCATAAATTTGGCATGATGTGAACACATTAATGTCATGCATTAATTCAGCTATGTAAACATAATCAATTTATGTAATGACTATGACATATTAATAACAAATATTAATATAAGACAAGTTTAGTGCTTAAATAAATATGTGCAAATTTTTATTTAATGCATTAAAGACAAAACTGAGTTTAAACTAAAATTAGCTAAGCTTTAGCTCGTGAGCTAAAGTTGAGCTGAGGCTAAACTCCTAAGCTGAAGTTGAGCTAAGGTTTAGCTCGTGAGTTGAAAGTGAGCTAGGAGTGAGCTCGGTTTAGCTCAAGCAAGATGGATTGAGCTCGAATAAGCTGGATTTGAGCTGGACGGAGCTCGTGAAGCTGGAAACGAGCTGGGATTAGCTTGCCAACATGTCATTGCTCGGCTTGACAGACTTGCTCGATAAAGTTCACGGGGCGTGCTCGTATCAGGAACTCAGTAAAGTTAAAAAGAAAAGTAGATTCTGAAGCACGTGATATAAGAAAATGACCTATGGGAAAATCATTCTCGTCTCCATTGAAAAAATCAAAGGAATTTCATAGTCGTTCATCAGCTTCAATGGGTTATTTTGGGAGAGACAAAGGAAAACAACATTCAAGCTCGAAACCTTAGGCTACATCTATAGCAAGTAAGGTAGTGTTAATAACAACAAGCTTGAATGTTAGCAATGTAATAGACGCCACTTCAGTGAATGTAGATTGAAAGACAGGTCATGTTTTAAATGTGGTTCTTACGATCACTTTCTTAAAGAGTGCCTAGAAAGGTCTTATAGAGAAAAGGCTCAAAATACTCATTCAAGTAATACAATTGTGAGAGGGAGAGCACCCTGGAACACTGGAATTACGGGTAACAGTTGAGGTCGAATGAAAGATTCTGCTGTTAGATTTGAGGCACTAGCACTAGCTAGGGCTTACACGATGCGTGTTTGAGAGGAAGCTTCAGCACCTGATGTGATCATTGGTATATTTTCCATCTTTGATACTAGTGTTAATGCTTTGATTAACCCCGGGTCAATGTACTTATATGTATGCACAACTTTAGTGTCGGATAATAAAATACCTTTTGAGTCTACTAAATTTGTGGTCAAAGTAATGAATCCTTTAGGTTAGCATGTATTAATTGATAAAATCTGTAAACTGTCCTTTAATGATTTGGGGTTACAACTTTCCAATTGATTTGACGTTATTACCTTTTGATGAGTTTGATGTGATTCTGGATATGGACTGGTTAACTCTACATGATACTGTTGTGAATTGTAGATGAAAGCATATCGTGTTTAAATGTCAGAATGGTGAAAGGATCCGAATTGAATCAAATAGACTAGATGGTACATCTAATATTATCTCAGCTATAATGGCACAAAAATATGTTAGAAAGGATTGTGAAGCATATCTCACTTTATATATTTGATTCTAGGGTTTCAAAATTGAAATTAGAATTGGGTTTGATTGTATGCGAGTTCACCGATGTATTCCTAGAAAAGTTACCAGGGTTACCACCAGTCAGAGAGGTTGAGCTTTCAATTGAGTTAATGTCAGGAACATCTCCGATATCGATAACTCTATATAGAATGACACTTACAGAGTTAAAAGAATTAAAAGCATAGTAGCAAGAGTTGAAAGATAGAGGATTTTCTCGACCCAAGTTTTCTCCTTAGGGTGCTCCTGTTTTGTTTTTTAAGAAAAAAGATGAGTCTATGCGATTATGTATTGACTACCGACAACTCAACAAAGTGATGATCAAGAACAAATATCATTTACCATGTATTGATGATTTGTTTTACCAGCTGAAAGGTGCGACAGTGTTTTCAAATATCGACCTTCGTTCTAGATATTATCAGTTTCAAGTTAAAAACTCTGATGTGCCAAAGGCTGCTTTTAGAACCAGGCACAGACATTATGAATTTCTTGTTATGCCATTTGGTTTGACCAAATGCACCTAGTGTGTTTATGGATTTGATGAACAGAATATTCAAACAGTACTTAGATAGATTTGTTGTTGTGTTCATTGATGTTATTCTGATCCATTCCCAAGAAGAGATAGAGCATGCCCAACATTTGAGAATTGTTTTGCAAACTTTACATGAAAAATAGTTGTTTGCTAAGTTTAACAAATGTGAGTTTTGACTTCAAGAAGTTGGATTTTTGGGATATGTGGTATTAGCAGATGGTATTAGATTTGATCCGAGTAAAATCTCAACTATAGTGGATTGGAAACCTCTGAGAAATGTGTTAGAAGTTAGAATTTTTTTTGGGTTTAGTTATATATTATAGAAGATTTTTCAAGAGATTTTCAATGATTGCCACACCGTTGACAAAACTGCTTCAAAAAGATGTCAAGTTTGAATGGTCTGAAAAGTGTCAGCTAGAATTCTGTAAAGAATTTGTAATTTATAGTGATGCTTCATTAAATGGTTTAGGTTGTGTGTTGATGCAAGAAGGCAAAGTGATAGCGTATGCTTCTCGACAGTTGCAACCACAAGAAAAGAATTACCCGAGTCATGATTTAGAACTACACCTTTGGTTTCATTAATTAGTCCTTTGCTTTAAAGAACTTGCAAGAATTACCAGAATCGTTTCCAAGGTATTTGTAGGGCCTCGAGGGCTCAATTTAGGGACAATATGTATGCATATGATTGATATATGATATGTTTATGTTATTGAATGTAATTAAATTTAAATGTTTCGATTGTACGTGTAACAGCCCAATTTCGGTGAAATCAAAACAGTTGTTCGGGACCACAAATTCGAGCCAAAAATAAAATTTATTTTTATTTTATTATATGGTTCATAATACAATAGAAATGTCATGTGAAAATTTTGATAAGAAAATTTTATCGATTATGTGTTTAATTATGAGAAGGACCAAATCACATAAAATGCAAAAGTTGAATTATAGTAGCTATAAGGATTAAATAGCTATGGAATTCAAAACTTGAGGTACTTATATGGTAATTAGACCGTTAAAGAAAGTATGTAGATATTTTGGTGACTCATCCATGGAAATTTAGAAAAAGGGCAAGGACTAAATTGGAAAGTGAAATAATTTAATTAATTAAAAGATGATAAAAAGAAATATCATCTTATTTTATCATCTTCTTCCCCAAAAATATATAGAAACCCTAGGAGAGAGAGAAGACACTTTCATGGCCAAATTGGGTAAGTTTCCTTGGCTCGTTTTTAGTAATTTTGATATTTTTCAAACCGGGATAGTTGGATCTATCTATTTGGGTGATCAATTTGAGAAGTTATCAAAGTATGGAAAATGGGTCAGGGATGTATATGTTGAAAATTAGAAATTTATGGTAGAAAATGAAAGGTTGTTGATAGATAAACAACTTTTACAAAGTGATTTTTGATGAAAATATGATTTAGGGACTAAAATGTAAAGTTGTGAAATTGAAGAAAAATGCTGAATTTTTATGAATACATTTGCTGTAAATTTTGTAATGGGATTTTAGTTAGGCTTGGAATAGGGAGTAAATTGCACAAATTTTATTTTTCGAGCCTAGGGACAAAACAGGAATTTATGGAAAAGTTAGGGGCAAAATGGTAATTTTTCCTAGGATAAAAATTAAGTCCACTTGAATGTGAAATATGGTAAATTGATGTTAAATTTATTCGTATAGATCCTGATAGACCAAATTCGAAGCTAGAACGAGGAAAGAGGAAAATGTCAAATTAGTAGATTTTGCGTACACAAAAATTGTTGAGGTAAGTTCGTGTAACTAAATTGTATACGTTTTTATGCTTGAATTAAATGTTGTGTTTTTAAATTGTATAAATGTTATAAATATGTGAAATGATCACACACTCGTTAAAGCCTGATAAATGAAAGTTCTCGATCAATTATAATGCCCGACAAATGATAAATGATAAAAATGTTATTTTATGCTTGAGTTGAATGTGAACATTTGAATTGCATAAATGTATAAATATAAGAGATTGAACACATGCTTTATAATGATTGAAAGATGCTAAATTTCATTTGAATAAATGGAAAAATTCGATGGATATGTGATTTCCCGAAATGAATGAGGTCCTGCATACTTAATTAAGACTTTAAATGAGCTAAAAATTCCAGAATTTTTTTAAGAAACTTCCAGGATGCTTCTCCACCTATTTGGAACGCCATTGGATAGCTTCTAGATGAAGTTGGTTCAGCTGGAATGTATTTGAAGCAATTGGTGCTGGGTGGTCTTGTTTAGGTTCGGCCTAAGTAATGCATAAGGTGCCTTGGGTTGCCGAAAGGTTACTTGCTTAAATGGGCTACCTAGATTACTCCAAAAGACTTGTAGTGTGAATGGAGCAAGTGAGTAGCCACTTTGAGTATGAACACTCAAAACCGATAAGCTTTTAGCTGTGAAAAGGATTTTTGGCAATATGAACTCATTTAAGCAAGCTTAGGGAAGAGGAACCAGCTGCTTTGAAGAAGAATGGTCAGCTCACTCTTAGCTCTTGCACTCATCGAATAGCTACTTGGGGGATAGCAATCATCAGCACAGCATTTTTATGGCTGGCCATGCATGTATCTTCAGCAATTAAATTCGGCCAAAGTCAATGTTAAGACAAATTAAATTAGGCAGCCATAGACACATTTAAATAATGTAATAAACTAAGACAAATTGAAAACATGCTGGAACTAAGACATATTAAATTCGGCTGCACTAAGTAACAAGAAATAAATTTGTCCTAAATTAGACAACTTAAATAGTTAATTAGACACATTAATTTCCTGTAGCATGACACATTAAATTCATGTTCTGAAGTTGGACAAATTAAATACTTTAATATTCATTTGAGCTAAAAAAATAATATGCAATTTATTTAATTAATTAAATGCAAAGCTGGAAAAATAAAAAAAAGAGCTCAATTGAGCTGGAACGAGCTGGCCTAAATTCATGGAGCTGGAATTGAGCTAAAATCGGTTTGCAATATGTTGCAAAGACACTTTGTTGAGCTGGTCCAAGCTCGTTCTGTTTCACCAGCCAAAGCCTCATCCCACACTTGGTTGACTAAGGCCGAAATGGCCTCCTTGAATTGCTTAGCTTGAGCCCGTGTAATTGGTCCTTAGGGCAGCACCATTGGTGTAATATCCCGAATTAGGGCCTAATCAGAATAGTGATTTTGTGACCACAAATCCGAGATAGAAATAATATTTTATGATTATTTTTAGGTCTATGATATGATTTCATGATTGTGTGAAAATTTCGTGAAGAAATTCTATGCATAAAGTGCTTAATTTGAAGTTAGGGACTAAATTGAATAAGTTGCAAAACTTGCATTCTAGAAGTTTCTAGTATGAAATTGCTTTGAAATATTAATTCGGAGGTCTTAAATAGAAATTTGACCAATTTATAAGTTTATGGACAACATGGATGGAATTTTTGGAAAGTTTAGTAAAAAGGGCATTTTGGTCATTTAGGGGTAAAATGAATTAAAATACAAAATTAAAAGCCAATTTTGTTCATCTTCTTCACCATGGACGTGTATACCAAGGGAGACTCCATGGCTAGGGTTTCCAAGCTTCCAAGCTCGATTGTAAGTCCATTCTAGCCTCGTTTTTAATGATTTTTACGTTTTTGGAGTCCCGGTAACTTGATTTAGCTTATGCTAGCAATAATTCAACCTAGGGTTCATAATTGGAAAAATACCCATAGGTGAAATTTGTGTATTTTGGTGTGTTATGATAGAATATGAGGTTTTAAATTATGTTAGACAACTTGTGCTACTCAGTTTTAAGTGAAAACGAGTAAAAGGGCTTAATCGGTAAAAATACCTAATAGTCATAAGTACATGTTAGAGTGAGAATTTGATGTTTCCATAGAAGGGAAAAATGATCAGCATGTCATAAAACACAAGAAAATAAGATGAAGTTTAATTTCCGAACCTTGGGGCAAAAGTGAAAATATGCAAAAGTTTAGGGGTCAAAATGAAAATTTGTAAAAATATGATTTTTGGACACGTATGAATAGTGTGACTAGTTATTAGGCTAAATGTGATATTATAGATGAAGGAAATCGAGATTCGAGCTTAAATCGGGAAAATACAAGGTTATGGACTAAAATGGTAAATCACCGTTTCTGGATTGAGGTAAGTTCGTATGATAATAATAATGCAATGTTATGTTTGAATTATATTTCTTACTATTATTGCATATATTGTATGATTTAATATATTGGAAAAGTTGATGGAATGGTGTTTATGATGTGGAAATATGACATGAAAGAATGTTACATGAAATGCAAGAAAGTAATGATACATGACAAGTGATATATGAAATATGTGATATATGTTATGTAAATTCTTAAAAGATGATTTGATATTTGAGTTGTGTCTTATTATACTATGAGTGAACAATTGGTACTATGGATAGTGAGATCGACACTTCGAGTAAGTTCGTACATAAATAATCTATCGATTCTTTTTATGTTATTATATTTTGATATCATATGAAATGTGGTTTCCTATCAAATGGTTATTTGATGTAAGTTATGAATTTAAATTGATTATGGACAATTTAGTAAAATGTTGAAAAGTGAGGAATTTCCCGGTTGAACCTTCGGAATAGAAACGATACAAATGAACTATTGTGAGGTCACGTGTGTAGTACTAAGTGTAGGCTACTACGTGTACCAGATAATTGGTCACATGTGTAGTACTAAGTGCAGGCTACTATGCGTACTCGAAAACTGTGATCGCGTGTATAGTACTAAGTTCAAGCTACTACATGTACCAGATTATTGGTCGCATGTGTAGTACTAAGTACAGGCTACTATGCGTACCAGATAGCTTCGGCTACAAGTGTGGAAATGGGAAAATGTGAAGGAAATTGTGTATCTGTTATTATTCCGATGAGTTCAACGGGAAATCGATTAAATGAAAATACATGGGAAAGTGATTATGTGATGAACAAGTGCAAGTATATGTTTATTTGAATTTATGAGCAATATGCTCGATATTTGAGCGAACCTCGGTAAAATGGAATGGATTAAGTGAATTGTGTAAAAGTGAACTTTAGTAGTAAAACAGTGTTGAACAGCAGCAGTGCATGAATTTGAAAATTTACCAAAAATTGTGTAAGTTGAATTAAATTTCAAACAAATTATGTAATTAAATATTAATGAGTCTATTTTCATATAAAAGAAACAGGAGAAGCAAAAGAGTTATATATTATGTGATATTATAATTTTTGTGAGACAGTGTCAGAATAAATTTGAGATCCCATGATCTAAATTTAGAAAATAACCATAAATTGTAAAAAAATTATTAAGAGTCATACATTACATTCATGGATTACTTATTAAGTCTATTTTTAAGGGAAACAAACGGCATGGACTTTAAAATTCTGTACAGGGAGAAATTTGGTTTGTAGTGCACAGGGGTCAGAGTAGTCGTACCCTGAAATAGGGGAAACTTTAATGAATAACTGTACTAATTGGATAAACCAAAAATTCTGGAAATTTTATGGAAGAAAGATATATGAATCTAGTTTCAAGGAAAATTAACAAAACTAAATTTGGAGTTTTTTAGCTTTAGATATGAATGATTTAGTAACTGTAACTCGATAACACAGCTTAACCTGAACATGTATAATTGTACAATTATAGTGTTTTATCTTGAAAAGCGTGGTAGTAATTGCTTATTATTTTCATATAAACTTACTAAGCGTAAAGCTTACCCATCCTCTCCATTTCTTTAGTATTGGCAGGTCGGCTCGGGGTTGGAGATCGTCGGAGGAAAAATCACACTATCAAACTATCATTTTGGGAGAATTAATTCAAATATTAGAAATATCAAGTGAGTTGATATGATCGCGACCTGGAGTGCATCAAGTTCGAGCAAGGACTCAATGGTGCTGCCTCAAGGACCAATTACGCGAGCTCGAGCTAATCAATTCAAGGAGGCCATTTCGGCCTTAGTTAATCAAGTGTGGGGCGAGGTTTTGGTTGGAGAAATAGATCGAGTTGGGACCAACTTAATAAAGTGTCCTTGCAACATTTTGCGAACTAATTTCAGCTCAATTTCTGCTCCTTGAACCCGTTCCAACTAAATTGAACTTTTATTTATTTCTTTTAGCTTTGCATTTAGTTTGCCTTTTAATACTTGCATTTAAGCCTCTTAGTTTAATAAATGAGTTGCTGGTCATTAATACAACTCATCTTAGTTTAATTAAATGAGTTTATTTGATGAATTTAATTTAATGAGTTGCTTCTTTAATTAATCTAGTTACTAGGTTAATTTATTGGTGCATGAGTTAAGGTTCATTAAATACTTTTTTTTAATTAACTAGTTGTTGGAATAAATGATGCATAAGTGTTTGTTCATTTATTTACGTAGTTGTTAATTTGTTTAAAGCTTAATAATTGAATAAATGTGACGGTTACATATGTTTTAATTGCAGGTGACTTTTCAATTCACAAAGGCTGTTACGCATTCAATAAAGGAGACTTTTCAAGTTATTTTGGTTACAAAAGAGGGGGTTGTTATAAAGGAAGCATTAAGCATCATTAAAAGAGAGTTTAAAGGAGCATTTCATGTCCTTCAAAATCTGGTAGCAGCTTGTTCAAATACCCCAACGTTTTTTTTGCTACTTAATGGAAAATTTATGCATTGCAAATTTCATTAAAGTGGCTGGAGTCTATTCAACTAGCCAAAGGGAAAATCAAGAGTCATTTTTCAAGCCTTTAAGGACATTAATTCAGCTAGTTAAAAGAGAGGAGTTATTGACTCTAGAATTTCAAAAGTCTTTGATTTATAATTAGCCTTTTAATAGCACTTTACTATGTGACCATTCGGCTAGCTCATTTTAGCCTTATAAATTCTTGTAACCAAGCCTTTTGGAAACACTTTTTGGAATATTTTTGTTAATGATATTCTGCCAAATTTGTGAGGCAAACTTTTCTCTGTTTTCGTTCAAAGATTTGTTGGCTACCTAGTGTTCTAGTTGTGTCATCCATTTTCTTTGTTGAAAATCGAACTTATCACTACTCGTAGTGTGGCGTTCAAACATGTCAAGGTTCCTACTTTGCTAAGTAGTGGGTCGAGGTTCTCATATTCTCCATCTGACCACCTTGAAAACTTATAAACATTTGGGTCAATATTTTCTAATATTGGTTCATGTTTGTTTTTGAGATCATTTTCATTTCCATTCCATTCCATCTTTTTGTTTCATTATAACCAAACCTACAAAAACTTTATATCCATAAACCCATCTACATAAACTTCATATCCATAAACCCATCTTTGAATCCTTTTACATAGCTTCTGCCATTATTTACATTAAAACATCCTTTTGAACAAATCGAACGCTACTTCTTTATAGATGATCGGGCAAACTCACTACGACTCGACTCACCCCGAGGCGGATCGTATCATTTGGTATCAGAGCTACAAAAACAAGGAGTACGAGCATTCAAAATTACTCCAGAAATAGTCTGTGACTCATCAAGTAAGTTTCAAAAAAAATCGAAAAAAAGTTCAAAAAAAAATTTGAAAAAAAAACAAAATCTGAAAATTTGAACATAGTTTTACTCCTTCTCCATTTTTCAATCCTGAAACTTTTACCCTCTCATCCACTTCCATCATTGACCTTTTTGCCACACTATACCCGAATTAATTTCTTTCTTGTAAGCCTACCCAGTTTTAAATCACATCATCCTTTGTTACCCATTTGAAACCGACCACCTAGACTAAGGTTAAGCCTTGGCGAATCTGCTTACGAAATCACGAGAAAGGTAAAGAAAGGTAAAAGGCACGAGAGTTGTGAGCGCAATAGAGTGGAGATAAAAGCCTATTCTCGAGCGTAAAACACGAGTGTGAGTGCCAATAAAATTTTCTTGTGAGTGACTAGTGAGGTTTTTGTTGTGAGGTTCTTTACTAAACTCAATGTCACAAGAATCTGATCCTAACATGGAAGATCATCCTGTACGACAACCTGTTCACAACATCCCAGATTTGAACATGCAAGCATTATTACGAGAGATGGAAAGACTTTTAGATAGAAGATTAAATCCCCTTGAAGATCGTCTATTCCAAGTCAAAGCAAGAGAGCAACGCGAAAGAACTCCTGAAGTTGTCCGACCTAGACGGGAGAGGCCAAATCAACAACGGGAAAGACGAAGAGATCAAGATGATGCTGTAAATGATCATAGTGATCTTGAAAGTGGTCAAGATTCAAATGCAAGTAATCACCGGAGGGAACCACGATACCGAGATCGGAGACGTGAAGATGATGATCTTAAGAACATCAAACTTTCTATACCACCGTTCCAAGGTAGATCAGATCCGGAGGCCTATCTTGAGTGGGAAAAGAAGATCGAGTTGGTGTTTGATTGTCATAACTATTCTGAAAACAAAAGGTGAAGTTAGCAACAATTGAATTTTCGGATTATGCCATGATTTGGTGGGATCAACTAACTACTAGCCAGAGACGTAATGGAGAACAACCGATCTCTACATGGACCGAGATGAAGGCAGTCCTGAGGCGACGATTTATCCCTTCTTACTACCACCGGGAGTTGCACCAAAAACTTCAAAATCTTACACAAGGGACCAAAAGCGTCGAAGACTACTACAAGGAGATGGAAATTGCAATGATTCGGGCAGATGTTCAAGAGGATTCTAAAGCAACGATGGCACGATTTTTGGCCGGATTAAACCGAGACATTGCGAATGTCGTCGAGCTTCAACACTATCTTGAAGTGGTGGACATGGTTCATATGGCTATCAAGGTAGAAAAGCAACTTAAGCGTAAAGGCTCAAATCGAGGTTTTTCCACTTCTAACACATCCAAGTGGGGCCAAAGTTCAAGTAGAGGTTTTTCAACATCTCAAGGAAAGGATTCTATGGCACTTTCGAAACCAAACAAGCCTAATATCGAAACAAACAAAGGTAAGGCACCCGAGGTTTCTATCAATCGTAATCGTGACGTTAAATGTTTCAAATGTCTAGGAAGGGGACACATAGCCAGTCAGTGCCCAAATCGAAGAACTATGGTGATTCGTGCCGATGGTGAAATCGAGACAGAGGATAAAGAAGAAAAGGAGTCTGAATCGGTTTCTGAAACTGAGGACTTAGAACAACCTGTGGAAGGTGAACTACTCATTGTCAAAAGGAGTCTTAGTCTCCAAGGCATGGATAATGAGCTACAACGGGAGAACATATTTCATACCCGATGCTTGGTTGGAGGAAAATTTTGTTGTGTCATCGTCGACGGTGGTAGTTGTACAAACGTAGCAAGTGCGATGATGGTTGAAAAACTCAGTTTGCCAACTACTAAGCATCCGAGCCCCTACAAACTTCAGTGGCTCAATGACGGTGGAGAACTTAAAGTGGCCAAGCAAGTACTAGTTTCTTTCACCATTGGAAAGTACTCGGACGAAGTGTTATGTGACGTTGTTCCAATGCATGCGGGCCATCTACTCCTTGGACGTCCGTGGCAGTTTGATCGGCGAGTGCTACACGACGGGTATACCAATCGGTATATTTTCAAGTTTATGGGAAAGAATGTTACATTGGCACCGTTAACTCCCAAACAAGTTTACGATGATCAATTGAAGTTGAAAGCATCCATCGAACAAATGAGAGAGAAAGAAAAAGAAGATTGTAAAAAAATAAAAGAGGAAAAAAATAAGAAAAAGAAAACAAAAGAGAGTGAAAAGAAAATCAGTAAAAAAAAGAAAAAAAAGAGAAGGAAATTGAAAAAATGAGTGTCTTTGCAAAAGTTAGTGATATTCGAAAAGCGTTAGTAATGAATCATCCCGTTCTTGTACTCATGTACAAAGAAACCTTGATTTCTACTAACGAATTATCCGACACTCTACCTTCTTCTGTTTTGTCTTTGTTACAGGATTTTAAAGATGTTTTCCCGGAGGAAGTCCCAAATGGTTTACCATCGCTTCGTGGAATTGAACATCAAATAGATTTTATACCGGGAGCTGCTATCCCAAACCGTCCCGCTTATCGAGCCAATCCAGAAGAGACTAAAGAATTGCAACGGCAAGTCAATGATCTGTTGCAAAAAGGTTACGTTAGAGAGAGTGATATGAGAATGCGTGCGGACCAAGATCGAGTTGCCAAGTCACGAGAAACTCCTACGAAAGATCCTAGATGAACAGATCTGAAATCAAAAACAAAGATTAAGATTAAACCGAATCAGATTTGAATTTAAAATTCCCAAATTCAATTAAAAGAGCAGCAAGAAGAAAAGAAATAGAATCGATGAATCAAACGAAATTGAGAAGAAATAAAAGATGCGAATCTGCCAAGGAATTGATTCGGCCAAGAATGCCCAATTTCCAGCAATCAATTGATTCCCAAATTGAAAGAAATCCAATCGGCCAAACCCTAGGAATTGGGGATTTTTGGGTTCGAATGGGTGCTGCCAATAGGAGAACAACTTAAACGATGAGATCTTGAGTTCAATCAATGCTGAAAAACAAACAAGAACAGCAAAATATTAGATGAGAAATCGGCACAAGTATAAGCAAAGAAAAGTAAAGAAAGAAATCGAAAACAGCAAGAATTAAAGGATAAGTCCTAAAGATCCTTGAAATCCCGAAAGATTTCACAAATCTCTTCAAACGGCTCTAATCTCCCCTCCAAAGAATATCGATGGCAAGAAGAAGGTTGAAGATGGCTCCCACAATCAAAAGATTGTTAAAACAACTTCTAAAGAAAACTCAAGAGAGAATTCTTGGAGAAAACCCCAAAGAAAATTCTGCACTCAACAAATCTGAAATTTGATAGAAAAAATAATAATAAGATGTTTTTACAAAGGGTGGCTGGCCAATGCTTATATAGGCCTCCAACAAATCCTAATCTCACAAGTAACTAATAAAAAATTAAACCTAATTAATAAAATAACAAGGTAAATTCGGCCATGCACTTATATGGGCTGTTTTGGGCCGAATTTTACATGTAATGCTCCTAAAGATTAAAAAATTAAATTAAACAAGTAAGATGTTTACAAATTGGGCCCTTTGACATTTTGGCCTGATTTTCAACTAAGTATGAAGAAATTTCTTGATTGGGCTGGATTTTGGTTATTGGGCCTCGCCTTCAAGAATTTGGGCTCGTGATCCATCTCCTTCCGAAATTAGGTCGTTGATGCTCGTAACGGAGATCCAATGCGTTTTGGCTGGATTTGGTTTCTTGGGCCAAGATTTCCAAGATTTGAAATCTTGATTTTCTTGATTCTTGAAATCTCTTCGAACAGCAAAATTGGGCCAAGATTCGATTTCTTGATTTTCTTGAAAACAAGAAAGTGAATCTTGATTTTCTTGTTCTCTCGTGTATGAATCTAAGGCCTTGCTAACAAGCTCTTGAATGGTCCCATTTAGTTTGGACCGCATTTGTCGGGCCTTTGATCTCGTTATTGGGCCTTGTGGCAATTTTAGCCCATCACGTTCTTGAACTTGGATTGGGCCTTTATGACTCGTATCATTCCCCCTTCCTCAAAAAAGTTTCGTCCTTGAATCTAAAAAATCAAATGAACTCGACTTTCCTCGATCGAACGAGACTAATGGCAATTGAGTCCACTGAAAAGAATAGCCATGAAATAGTAAATAGCAACGCAAACAAGTTTGTAGTCCAATTATAAGCATAATAGAACAGGTATAACGCATGTGAATGGACAGATTCAGATTACCATGCCTTAATCGACGGTCTATAGATTCACTCACACATGCATTATCAAAAACAAGAATCTTTTATCAACCATCAAAATAGATTTATCATCAATAAATAAAATAGGACAGTCAAGCACGTTTCGATCTAAGTGTTCATCAACACAATCTTTGTCGCTATCCGAGGAGTACAAAAGTGTTTCAAAGGTTTCAAGCATCTTACCTTGATAAGCAAAAGAATAAGGGTCGATTTTACCTTTTTCATTTAAAACAAACCTTCGTTCATCGGGGGCATAGTGTAGTCGGATCTCCGTTGTTGAGTTAACCTTTGTCAAATGGAACTCAAACTTCATGTACAACCACATAAACTATTTAAGGCACGAATATAAATTGAAAACAAATTTGGAAAATTTCGTTACCTTATTCTCCAAAACAGATTTGGACAAATTCGAGGATTTTACACAAGTTAAATCAAGAGAATAACAAATCACGCTTCTTTTCGTAATGACTTTATCAACCACAATTGAAGAGTAACAATTAATCGGATCAAAATGAGGGGATCTTTTAAGAACTAAGTCACCAAAAGTTTTATCAATAATTTTCAAATCTGCACTGGACTCGGTTTCTAAAATTTTTTTACCTCGCTTACCTTCTGGATCATGTAGTGTGATTTCATCTTTGCCTAAGTTGATCGTATGAAAGCATCTTTCATTTGAGAGGTATTGAAGTTGAAAGTTATCTTTCGATCTTTCGGGAACCTGAAAAGTAGCAACACAAGAAAAATTCATATCTTGGTTAGTGGAAACATTCCTCACTACCCTTTCCACGTCTTTTCTTTTGTTTCTTTTTCTAATTCATTTTCTCTTCTTTCTTCAATTTCTTTTTCACTCTCAATCTCTTTTTGCTCTTTTTCATTCTCTTTTTCTTTTTCCTCACTTGTTTTAACAGAATTTTTCAGTTTGATTTGGTCCTCATTGACTTGTTCCGGAGTGAGCGGCACTAAGGTGAGTTTCTTTCCTTGATGCTTGAAAGAATACCTATTGGTACGACCATCGTGAGTGACTTTTCGATCCAGTTGCCATGGTTCTCCTAGCAACAAATGGCAGGCTTGAATAGGCATTACGTCGCACACAACTTCGTCTTGATACTTACCGATAGAAAAGGCGATGCGCACTTGTTGAGTGACCCTAAATTGGCCTTCGTTGCTAAGCCCTTGTAGTTGATAAGGTTGTGGATGCTTGGTAGTGGTTAAGCAAAGCTTTTCCACCATCGTCGTGCTGGCTATGTTCGAGCAACTTTCACCATCAATAATAACTCTACAAAGCTTACCTTGTACATGGCAGCAAGTATGAAAGAGATGTTCTCGTTGCTGCTCGCTCTTTGGTTTTGCCAAAGATGATTGTCCACGATCATGAAAATCATCATCCATTCTAGTGACACGTCGAGGGCCGCGCCTCTGGGGTTGGTTATCCCTATCTTCTTTGATTGGATCTCGATATTGAGGTTCTTGATTCAATTGCACCTCATTGATGGTAGCAGTCAAAGCTCGAAGAGCAGCAGCCTGTTCATCCAACTGTTGTTGGAATTTTTTAAATATGTCACTATTATTATCACCTGTAGACTTTTTTTTAAAACCTGCAAAACACTCAACACTCAAAAATAAAAGTTATCAAACCTCACTGTTAATCACTCAAAAAGAAAAAATCAAATTCTCAATGAGGTCGAATTCAATCTTGTGAGTTCTTTATCAGAGTTTATATCAACCAATTAGAGAGTGTGAACCAAACTACCAAAGAATCCTAATTTGCACTAGGATGCCAAAAACTGACGAGACACCAATTGATTCGTGCTGCACCGAGGAAGAAGTTGTGCACACGTTTAAATCCTACTAACACAAGAAACAAGAAGGTGTTAGATAACGTAAAGGAAGAATAAAGGTAAACAAATGAAAGCCTATAGCTAAGAATCGATAAAAATTGCTGAAAACAGAAAACCCGAAAAATTGCGGAGTAACTTGACAACTTCGTTCGAGGTGTTCCTGATCTCCAAAAATCACGAAATTAAATCTGGAGTGTCCTTATATATTTAATTTTTGATCTGGAAATTTTGGGCACCAAATTCAACCTGCTGAATCTTTTTTTAAATTTTTATTGAATTTCGTATTTTTTTATTTTTTGACTTTTTTGACTGATTTTTTGCGGGAATAATTTTTTTATATTCAATCACAGTGCCAAAAACATGTATGTAAAATTTCAGATCAATAGGACAACGTTTACCCACTCAAATGAATTTTTTTGAACAATTTTTCTGGGTAAAACTGCTATTTATGCTTTAAAAAATAGAGATCAGTTTAGAAATCAACCAAGAACACCCAAAACGCCCAAAATCTGATACCAAATGATATGGATTGCACGTGGACCAAGATCGAGTTGCCAAGTCACGAGAAACTCCTACGAAAGATCCTAGACGAACAGATCTGAAATCAAAAACAAAGATTAAGATTAAACCGAATCAGATTTGAATTTAAAATTCCCAAATTCAATTAAAAGAGCAGCAAGAAGAAAAGAAATAGAATCGATGAATCAAACGAAATTGAGAAGAAAGAAAAGATGCGAATCTGCCAAGGAATTGATTCGGCCAAGAATGCCCAATTTCCAGCAATCAATTGATTCCCAAATTGAAAGAAATCCAATCGGCCAAACCCTAGGAATTGGGGATTTTTGGGTTCGAATGGGTGCTGCCAATAGGAGAACAACTTAAACGATGAGATCTTGAGTTTAATCAATGCTGGAAAACAAACAAGAACAGAAAAATATTAGATGAGAAATCGGCACAAGTATAAGCAAAGAAAAGTAAAGAAAGAAATCGAAAACAGCAAGAATTAAAGGATAAGTCCTAAAGATCCTTGAAATCCCGAAAGATTTCACAAATCTCTTCAAACGGCTCTAATCTCCCTCCAAAGAATATCGATGTCAAGAAGAAGGTTGAAGATAGCTCCCACAATCAAAAGATTGTTAAAACAACTTCTAAAGAAAACTCAAGAGAGAATTCTTGGAGAAAACCCCAAAGAAAATTCTGCACTCAACAAATCTGAAATTTGATAGAAAAAATAATAATAATATGTTTTTACAAAGGGTGGCTGGCCAATGCTTATATAGGCCTCCAACAAATCCTAACCTCACAAGTAACTAATAAAAAATTAAACCTAATTAATAAAATAACAAGGTAAATTCGGCCATGCACTTATATGGGCTGTTTTGGGCCGAATTTTACATGTAATGCTCCTAAAGATTAAAAAATTAAATTAAACAAGTAAGATGTTTACAAATTGGGCCCTTTGACATTTTGGCCTGATTTTCAACTAAGTATGAAGAAATTTCTTGATTGGGCTGGATTTTGGTTATTGGGCCTCGCCTTCAAGAATTTGGGCTCGTGATCCATCTCCTTCCGAAATTAGGTCGTTGATGCTCGTAACGGAGATCCAATGCGTTTTGGCTGCAAGATTTGGTTTCTTGGACCAAGATTTCCAAGATTTGAAATCTTGATTTTCTTGATTCTTGAAATCTCTTCGAACAGCAAAATTGGGCCAAGATTCGATTTCTTGATTTTCTTGAAAACAAGAAAGTGAATCTTGATTTTCTTGTTCTCTCGTGTATGAATCTAAGGCCTTGCTAACAAGCTCTTGAATGGTCCCATTTAGTTTGGACCGCATTTGTCGGGCCTTTGATCTCGTTATTGGGCCTTGTGGAAATTTTAGCCCATCACGTTCTTGAACTTGGATTGGGCCTTTATGACTCGTATCAGAGAGTCTTAGTCCTTGTGCTGTACCTGTTTTACTAGTACCGAAAAAAGATGGAACATGGCAAATGTGCGTAGATTGTCGAGCCGTAAATAAGATCACCATCAAATACCGTCATCCAATTCCTTGCCTTGATGATATGCTTGATGAACTCAGTGGAGCTAAGGTATTTTCGAAAATTGACCTAAAAAGTGGCTACCACCAGATTCGGATGCGAGAAGGTGATGAGTGGAAAACGACATTTAAGACCAAACATGGGCTGTACGAATGGTTGGTCATGCCTTTTGGACTAACCAATGCCCCTAGCACATTTATGAGGCTAATGAATTACGTGTTAAGGTCTTTTATCGGTAAGTTTTGTGTTGTGTATTTTGACGACATATTGATATATAGCAAATCCATCGAAGATCATGTAAGGCATCTTAAATCTGTTTTAGAAGTTTTACGTAAAGAAACATTATATGCTAACCTTAAAAAGTGTTCTTTCTGTTCTGATAAAGTTGTCTTTTTAGGCTTTGTGGTTAGCGCGGAAGGTCTCGAAGTAGACCAAGAAAGATCAAGGCCATTCAAGATTGGCCAAGGCCAACTAGTATTACGCAAGTCCAGAGTTTTCATGGCCTAGCAAGTTTCTACCGACGATTTGTTCCTAATTTCAGCACCATTGCTGCTCCTCTTACGAACGTCATTAAGAAGAACTCTACTTTCTTTTGGAATGATGAGCAAGAAAAGTCGTTTGTCAAAATTAAGAATTTTCTTACTAACGCTCCTTTACTTGCTCTTCCAGATTTTTCGAAGATTTTCGAGATTGAGTGTGATGCCTCAGGCGTTGGAATAGGTTCTGTTTTAACACAAGAAGGACGACCTGTGGCTTATTTTAGCGAAAAGATTAGTGGAGCCGTACTCAACTATCCTGTATATGATAAAGAGATGTACGCACTCATACGAGCTCTTAATACATGGCAACATTATTTATGGCCAAAGGAGTTTGTTATACACTCCGATCATGAAGCTTTAAAGCACATCAAAGGCCAGCACAAATTAAACCGACGTCATGCAAAATGGGTGGAGTTTCTTGAATCATTTCCTTATGTTATAAAATACAAAAAAGGTAAAGATAACATAGCGGCTGATACACTTTCGAGAAGGTATACTCTTTTGACATATTTGGACTCCAAAATTCTTGGTTTTGCTTTGATAAAAGACTCTTATGCTAACGATTCTGATTTTGGTGAGATCTTTGTAGCATGCGAGAATGGTGTGTTTGGAAACTTTTATAGGTATGAAGGCTTTCTTTTCAAAGAAAGTAAACTCTGTGTTCCTTGTGGCTCTATTCGAGATTTATTAGTGCACGAAGCCCATAGTGGCGGACTTATGGGACACTTTGGAGTCAACAAGACGCTTGCAACACTTCAAGAACACTTCTATTGGCCGCGAATGCACAAATATGTGGAACAAGTTTGCAAGAGATGTATAGCTTGTAAAAAGGCTAAATCAAAGGTTCAACCCCATGGTTTATATACGCCATTACCTATTCCTGAAGCCCCGTGGGTTGATATCTCCATGGACTTTGTTCTTGGACTACCGCGCACAAAAACGGGGAAGGATTCTATCTTTGTGGTTGTTGATCGTTTTTCAAAAATGTCTTATTTTATTGCTTGTACTAGAACTGATGACGCTGTTCATGTTGCAAATTTGTTTTTCAGAGACATTGTACGACTTCATGGTATTCCTCGTACTATTGTGTCGAATCGTGATGCAAAATTTTTGAGCCACTTTTGGAGGTCTTTGTGGGGAAAATTAGGAACCAAATTATTATTCTCTACCACCAACCACCCCCAGACCGATGGTCAAACGGAAGTCATCAATAGAGTATTGTCTACATTACTACGGGCCATCATCCGTAAAAATTTGAAGTCTTGGGAAGATTGCTTACCACATATCGAGTTTGCTTACAACCGCTCCATCCATTCTGCTACGAAATATTCGCCTTTTGAAATTGTATATGGTTTCAATCCATTGACACCTTTAGATTTATTACCTTTGCCTACTGATCGATTGGTTCATGCAGATGCAAAGAAAAAGGTTGATTTTGTCAAGGAATTACATCAAAAGGTACGAGCTAATATTGAGGCAAGAACCGAGTCTTACGTGCGTAACGCTAACAAGGGACGAAAGCGAGTGGTCTTCGAACCCGGAGAGTGGGTTTGGGTTCACATGCGCAAGGAGCGTTTTCTAGCTCAACGAAAATCAAATTATTACCTAGAGGAGACGGTCCTTTCCAAATTCTTGAGCGCATAAATGAAAACTCTTACAAACTCGATTTGCCTGGTGAATTTAACGTTAGTGCAACTTTTAATGTGTCAGATTTAACCCCTTTTGATACAGATTTTGACTTGAGGACAAGTCATTTCAAAGAGGGGGGGAATGATACGATCGCGACCTGGAGTGCATCAAGTTCGAGCAAGGACTCAATGGTGCTACCTCAAGGACCAATTACGCGAGCTCGAGCTAAGCAATTCAAGGAGGCCATTTCGGCCTTAGTTAATCAAGTGTGGGGCAAGGTTTTGGTTGGAGAAATAGATCGAGTTGGGACCAGCTTAATAAAGTGTCCTCACAACATTTTGCAAACTAATTTCAGCTCAATTTCCGCTCCTTGAACCCGTTCCAACTAAATTGAACTTTTATTTATTTCTTTTAGCTTTGCATTTAGTTTTCCTTTTAATACTTGCATTTAAGCCTCTTAGTTTAATAAATGAGTTGCTGGTCATTAATACAACTCATCTTAGTTTAATTAAATGAGTTTATTTGATGAATTTAATTTAATGAGTTGCTTCTTTAATTAATCTAGTTACTAGGTTAATTTATTGGTGCATGAGTTAAAGTTCATTAAATACTTTTTTTAATTAACTAGTTGTTGGAATAAATGATGCATAAGTGTGTGTTCATTTATTTACGTAGTTGTTAATTTGTTTAAAGCTTAATAATTGAATAAATGTGACGGTTACATATGTTTTAATTGCAGGTGACTTTTCAATTCACAAAGGCTGTTACGCATTCAATAAAGGAGACTTTTCAAGTTATTTTGGTTACAAAAGAGGGGGCTGTTATAAAGGAAGCATTAAGCATCATTAAAAGAGAGTTTAAAGGAGCATTTCATGTCCTTTAAAATCTGGTAGCAGCTTGTTCAAATACCCCAACGTTTTTTTTTTGCTACTTAATGGACAATTTATGCATTGCAAATTTCATTAAAGTGGCTGGAGTCTATTCAACTAGCCAAAGGGAAAATCAAGAGTCATTTTTCAAGCCTTTAAGGACATTAATTCAGCTAGTTAAAGAGAGGAGTTATTGACTCTAGAATTTCAAAAGTCTTTGATTTATAATTAGCCTTTTAATAGCACTTTACTATGTGACCATTCGGCTAGCTCATTTTAGCCTTATAAATTCTTGTAACCAAGCCTTTTGGAAACACTTTTTGGAATATTTTTGTTAATGATATTCTGCCAAATTTGTGAGGCAAACTTTTCTCTGTTTTCGTTCAAAGATTTGTTGGCTACCTAGTGTTCTAGTTGTGTCATCCATTTTCTTTGTTGAAAACCGAACTTATCACTACTCGTAGTGTGGCATTCAAACATGCCAAGGTTCCTACTTTGCTAAGTAGTGGGTCGAGGTTCTCATATTCTCCATCCGACCACCTTGAAAACTTATAAACATTTGGGTCAATATTTTCTAATATTGGTTCATGTTTGTTTTTGAGATCATTTTCATTTCCATTCCATTCCATCTTTTCGTTTCATTATAACCAAACCTACAAAAACTTTATATCCATAAACCCATCTACATAAACTTCATATCCATAAACCCATCTTTGAATCCTTTTATGTAGCTTCTGCCATTATTTACGTTAAAACATCCTTTTGAACAAATCGAACACTACTTCTTTATAGACGATCGGGCAAACTCACATACGACTCGACTCACCCCGAGGCGGATCGTATCATGAGTGGCATGTATAGGAAGTTGGTTTATGATATGTATTTTTATTATGATTTTGACCATACGTATCAGTCTGCATTGAGTTATCGTATATGATCATGAGATGTAGTCCTTATCCATTATGGTTTATAAGTTTAATTAATCGTGCCATGTCCTATGTTTTGATGTGATGATATAGTTAGCTTTGTTTCTTATGCATGTGTTCAAAAAGTTTTGAATTAAATGAAATTTTATGGCCTGATTTTAGTCTATGTGTATTGTTAAGTCTGGTAATGCCTCGAACTCTGTTCCAGCCTTGGATACGGGTAAGGGGTGTTACAATTGGGTCCTTGCTCAAGCTTGATGCACTCTAGGGCGTGATCGTATCATCCCCCTCTTCAAAGCGACTTGTTCTCAAGTCGAAATCTGTGTCAAAGGGAGATAAGTCAGAAACATTAAAGCTCGCACTTATGTTATACTCACCCGGCAAGTAGTAAGACAATGTTTAATTTCATTGAAGGACTTCTCTTGCTCATCAGTCCAATAAAAGGCCGAATTCTTCTTAATCACGCTCGTTAGAGGTGCGACAATAGTGCTGAAGTTAGGCAAAAATCTTTGATAAAGCCAAACCATGGAAGCTTCGAACTTGGCTAATGCTCGTAGGTCTCGGCCACTCTTGAATAGCCTTGATCTTTTCTTGGTCCACTTCCAAACCCTTCGAGCTAACTACAAAACCTAGAAAAATGACTTGGTCGGAATAAAAAGTACATTTCCTGATGTTAGTATAAAGAATTTCTTTCCGTATAACTTCCAAAATAGATATAAGACGAATAACATGGTCTTCCAATGAATTAATATATATGATAATGTCATCCAAATACACAACACAGAACTTACCAATGAAGGATCTTAACACGTAATTCATAAGTCCCATGAATGTGCTGAAGCGTTGGTTAGGCCAAACGGCATGACCAACCACTCATACAAATTGTGTTTTGTTTTGAAGGCCATCTTCCATTCGTCGCCTTCACACATGTGAATCTGGTGGTATCCACTTTTCAAATCAATCTTCGAAAATAACTTGGCACCAGGTATTGGATGCTGGTACTTAATAGTAATCTTGTTTACAGCTCGACAATCCATACACATTCACCATGTTTCGTCCTTTTTTGGCACCAACAAGACAAGAACAACACAAGGACTAAGACTCTCGCGAATGTAGCCCTTCTCCATCAACTCGTTAATTTATCGTTGGAGTTCCTTAGTCTCTTTGAGAATCAATCTATACGCTAGTCAGTTCGGAATAATAGCATCGGGCACGAAGTCTATTTAATGCTCGATTCCGCGAAGGGGTGGCAACCCACTCGGAGTTTCTTCCGGAAAGACATCTTGAAAATCCTACACATCGATTCTTACTCCAAATTCTCTACTCTGATACCAATTTGATACAAACTCACCTCGGGATTATTCGAGTTGTAATTTTGCCCAATCATGAATTTGAGTAAAAGTTGAACGTTTCAAAACAAATAAGGTTTAAACAAATAAAAGGCTTGAAGAAAGAAAGGAAAAGGTTTTAAAACAAATAGCAAAGAGGTTAACAAAAAAATGATGGGAAAATTTACTAAGGTCGAAAATGAACCAACAATACTTGATTGTTGACCCGAATCTCAAATGGCTCTTAGATGATTTTGGTTTTAAGGAAAATAGCAAAGAAAAGACCTCGACCCACTATCAAGAATGATAGGAACCTTGGTATATGATGAACCTCGACCCACTATCAAGGATGATAGGAACCTCGGTATAAATGAACACCACACTTTGAAAGTGATAAGTTCAATAACAAGGAAAAGATAGACGCCACAAGCTAAGCTTGATAAGTCAAATCAATTCCGTAAGAACAAGGAGAATTGGATAACTCACAATTCAAATATTTCAATATATTCAGCTAAAGTCTCTTTACAAAGGCTAATTTCACCTATTTATAGTGCTAGAATAGGCTAGCCGAATGGTCACAAACATTCAACTTAATGTGCCAATTAAAAGCTGAAATTAAACTCAAGTATTTTCACATTCTTGATCCAAATAACTCCATCCTTGAATTCACTTCAATTCAGCTAAATGAATGACTTTAATTGCTTGAAAAATGATGATGTGATCTCAATCGCATCATGTTGTGGCACCACTCGTTGCTATCATGATTGGCCTAAACACGAGGGCCCCAAGTGCAAGATGAAGCTCAATCTCAGCTCAACAAGCTCAATCTTAGTTTTTCCCAGCTCGATTTAGCTCACATGAGCTTAATTTAGCTCGTTTGAGCTCAATTTAGCTTACTTTAGCTCGTTTGAGCTTGGCTTAAGTTTATTTCAACTCATTTATTTTAATGTCTGAATAAATTAAGTAATTTATTAATTTAGCTTAAATTACTACAGCTCATAATTATGTTTTGACTTATTACATGTTTTAAATGTGTCTTGGCCGAATTTAATATGTCTTGTTAAGACTTTATTAAATTTGTCTAATTTAATTTATGTTTAATTAGTGTGTCTAAATTATATTAATGTTTGTTCAGCTGAATTTTATGTGATTTAATTTTGGTTCATGTGTTTTTGTAGGTGAGTTGAATTTGGAGAGTAATTAAACAAGGTTCATGCATGATAGGTTCAATGTATGGGACGGTGCATGTAAGGCCTCTTTCAATGAATGGTGGCTGATCCATTTGGCTCCCCAAGGCACCTATTTGGCCAAAAGGTGTCCAGCAACTTAAAGCACAAGCTTGGCCGATCGTATTCCCAAGGCAGCATCTAAGCCATTCACACCTCAATTTGACCAATCAGCTCCTATACATGTATGGGTGGATTCATGAATGTCCAAAGGGAGGGAATATTACCTTAATTCATCACATTGAATGTATAATGTGCATGTACAAAGGGGAGAACGGATTTACAAGGTACATGCTTCCATTCATGAACCAGCCCATCATTAAAGCTTTAATTAAGAGAGATGCATTACCCATGCACCTAGCATTTGTCCAAGAGGGGTTGGATATGAATTGAAGATGCACATTCATGGAACAAGGAAGCTTTCTTATTGGTTAAGCATGCATGAACGGGTTTTGGGAAGAAACATGATTATTCAACCATGCATGAACTTACACTATCCATGAACAGAGATTTAATGCTTGAAGTGTGAACATTTTTAATTGTTGTGTGAACACATTAGTAGCTGAATTTTAATAGGCATTAGAGAGCCTATAAATAGTTTATTTTGTTTATTGTAAAAGGTAACAGAATTTGATTATTGAAAACTTGATTGTGAGGTTTCCTCCTATCCTATTTCGTACGAGTCTCGTTCTGACTTATCTAGCTCGCTAGTGGCGTCAACCCGACTTCTTGAACTTATCACCATCCTGGTGTGGCGTTCATCCACCTTTTTATACCTTTGGTTCCTACCTCTCTATAGGTAACGGGTCAAGGTCCATCTTCGACAATCCATTAAACCCACCTTAAGCAATATAAGTCCCGGGGCAATACTTCATATAGTATTGAATCGTTCTTCGCTTGAGTTCTATTTTTCCATTCCATTTTAACTATTAAATTATAAACAATATTTCTTTATTTCACCGAGCCTATCAAACATCTATCCAAACCATCTTTTGAACCCATTTTCTCAACTTCCGCTATAAAAAATCATCTAACTCCATCTATTACAAAATCGAACAAACTTCTCGTCGACGATCGGGCAATCAAGTGAATCGACTCAATAAACCGAGCCGGATCACATCAAATGACTCTTGAGTTAGCCCTTGGTCAGCCAAATGGACACCAACTTCTTAATCTGCTTTTTAATGGTGTTTGATGCTTGAAATAACCTTTGAAATGGAAAAAACGACTTGTAGTGGAAAAGGTTGCTGCCGAAATTAAATTGGATGATATAATGCTCCTTAAACCTCTTTTAAATGATGTATAAACCTTCTTTGTAACAACCCCCTTGCTTTGTAACCGAAAATGACTTGAAAAGCCACTTTATTTAATTTGTAACAGCCATTAATTGTAATGGTTATGACTTGAAAAGACTCCTGCAATAAATACATTAAAATGAGCTTATTAAACACATGTAAACACTTATTAAACATAACACACATTAATACTTAACTTAGGTAAATGAACTATGCATCAATTATTCTAGCAACTAGTTAATTAAAGAAGCATAAATAAATATACTTAAACTCATGCATCAATACATAATCCTAGTAACTAGATTAATTAAGAGCAACACTTATTAAATAAACTAAGATGAGTTGAATAAATGTCCAGCAACTCATTTATTAAATTAAGATGCTTAAATGCATGGTTTGAAATGCAAACTAAATGAACAAATGAGTACTTAATGCAAGACTTAATTTAATGATGCAGACTTAAACTAACATGGTAGTTACATAATGCATGTCATTATTTATGATGCATACTTAACTAGCATGGAAGTTACATAATGCATAACTTTATTAAATGCAGAACACACAAAGTGCAAGTCTAAAATTAAAAATATACAAACTTATTAATTTAAATAAAACTATATTAAATTAAAAAAAATCCTTGAAACATTGGCCCAATAATCAATCAGGCCTATGAGATGTTTCATCTTGCACTTGGGCCCTTCAAGTTTAGGCCAATTTTGAGGTCGGCGAGTTTTGTCAAAATATGATGCAACCAGATTCGCATCACAAGCTATGTGGATCGAGGTTGGGGAGAGCAAGAAGCCGAATCCAATAGCCATGCACGGAATAGCTCAATTGGCTCACTTGCAATTTATTGCAAGTTGAACTTGAATTTTAATAAACTCATCTAATTTTAATAAATGAGTTGCTGGACTTTATGCAACTCATCTTAGTTTATTTTAGTTTAATTAATAGAGTTTTTGTTGAACCTTAATAAGTGTTGCTCATAATTAATCTAGTTACTAGGATTATTTATGGATGCATGGTTTAAGTTTAATTAATTATGTTTCTATTAATTTAACTAGTTGCTGGAATAATTGTTGCATAGATTTTAGCCATTTATCTAAGTTAAGTGTTTAAATGTGTTTAATAAGTTCAATTTAATGTGTTTAAGTGCAGGTAACCCTTCAGCTCATAACCGTTACAATTCAAGGCTGTTACACATTCAATAAAGTGACTTTTCAAGTCATTTTTGGTTACAAACGAGGAGGCTATTACAAATGAGGTTTTATACATCATTTAATGAGCTTTAAGGAGCATTATATCATCCTTTTATTTCAGCAACAACCTCTTCATCTACTAGTGATGGGCGTCGAATCCACCAAAAATAATTCCTACAAAATAGCTCTAATTAGTAGTAGAGTGGTAGTAGGGTCGAGTCCACAGGGATTGGATGCGATAATCAACTTTCGGGTCTGACTTATGAATAGGATGTCGTGTCAAGGGTCATGGCTAGAGTCGTGCCCACGACTCAAACGTACCAGCTGAAAAAAGAAGCAAATAAATAAGTAAAGTGGGGGACTTTGAAATTGATTAGAAATTAAATAATTAAAACTGCTAAGATAAATAATTAAATAAATCAGAAATTAAATTGGGATTTGCAGTCAAATGTAATGAGCCTTAGCCTTAGACTCGATCAATTCCGTGTTGAGAATCGATCCTCAAAAATTAATCTTCTCCTCTGATTGATAAGATGGTTATAGCAGTTAAGAACGTCCTAACCACCAATTCTTCCTCTAGTAGCTGTTACCAGTACGACCTGCAAACCAACCCTTATCGATTATCTAACTGAGATACACGTGTTCCCGATTCAAGATTCTGACAGCCTTGCGTTCCGAAGAAACCAACTCGAATCAACGGCCTCAACCGCGTGGGTCGTTTAAACCCGATCACCTCTTCCTCGATTTGTTCTCGAAAATTCAAATACAGCACGGCCGACTCGAATTTCCAACTGCAAGCAAACACGACTCCAACCCAATGTGCACTTTGACTTGAAATCGAATTCAACCTTAAGGGATGATTGGTCTATCCCGATACTTAGAAAATAGGTGAATACCGATTGGAAGAATTTAGGCGCAAGTACGAATCTCACAATTCTCGACCGGAAAGAGCACCGGCCTAAAGCTAAGATGAAATTAGTGGAGCATGAATTTATTCATGCTTGAAAGTGATGATGGATTTATGTGAAAGGTGATGGAAATTGGAAAGGAAAAGTACTTGGAAGGCAATTAGCCCAATTTGAGAAAAGAAACAAAACCAAATGAAAATTGACAGAATGCTAAACTCCAATTTGAAAAGGGAAAAGGAGAGTATTTCTATTCCAAGTAGAAGTAGGAATACAAAGACAAGAGATTATTTTTCTAATAACTTAAAGCCCCTATTTATATTCATAGGGTTTACTAAAAATAGGCTAAAGTTAGAATTAATAAAATAAAAATAAAAATAAATAATAAATAATAAAACTAAATAAAATAAAATAATATCTTCTATTTTTAGCTTTTTACAAAGTCAAAATTGATGTTAAATCCTTGGCCTTCCCATCTTTATGATTTGGCCCCAACTCAACGATTTGTCTTTCAATTTGGCCTCTTTTTGCTTATTTTTGACCAATTGCATCCCTGACAAGATTAAATCATTAAAACACCAATTAAGCAGGGATTAATTTAGAAATAAACCAAATTAGACACAAGAATTATGTAAATTAATGTGTTTATCAACTCCCCCTACTTAGCTCATGTAAATTAAATTTGTTCTATAATTTATTAAAAATCGAGCCTCTTTTCGTATACATAATTAATGTAAACAACTTAGGTAAAAATAAATAAATGCTCAAGATATAAAGTTTGATCAACAAGTGTCATAAGGTTGAAATATGTGAACTAAATAATTTCATCAAATTGAGTTTGAATCCAATAATCTGCAAGGCATTTATTAATTAACTACGCATTTAGAAAAATAAAATTATTAACTTGGTCAAACCTTTTTACGCGAACTAGGATGACAACCCAAGCACCCTAGCTTGGTTACTCAGTTCAAACAGTCTTAAGTTTTTATTTATTTATTTTGAAGGCTCAGTTAGCGGAATGTTTATAAGTTATTGACTTGTCACTCGAACCTTTTTACGCAAGATAAGATGACAACCCAAGCACCTTACCCCGGTTACTCAATTCGGTCACGTTTTTGAAACTTCACTCATAACTTGAACCTCTATTAATTTATTCATGCACAAGCAAATATATTTTCCAAACAATCAATTTATATGAAAAATCTAGCTACATATATCAACTTTAAAACACAAATATCGACTAATCTATATACTTGTACATTTTAATTCAAAATTTGCCCAATTGTCCAAATTAACTAAGTATGAGATTAAAGGCTCAATGTTTAAATAAACTATAGAATGGATTTAACGTAAGCTTGAACACATGCAAAAGAGAGACATGCAACAAAAATCATGCATATTTACCATCCGTCCCCCCTACTTAATCAATACTTGTCCTCAAGCATATATTATATAAAATAAAAGTCAGCAGCCCAAATAAAAAGAAAAAGTTAAGAGTACTCCCCATATATGTTAACGACGTGGTTGGTGTTGGGGGTAACGACTCTATAGGATTTTGAGGATTGAGGAGACTTAGGTTTCCATCATTCCAAGTCGATCTTCGATTTGGCTTAAATTGGCCTCCACAATTGGAGTATGTTCCTCTTGTTCTCGAGTAGTAAAATGTGGGCATTGGCAAAAAATCATATTCCCACGAGCAATCCGTGTACCTGGAGGAACAAAATAACACGCAGTAGGGGTACCGGCAAGAAAACCCATAGAATCCAAACAATATTTATCTAGGCTATCCATATGATATGCACATGTCAAGGACGAGAAATTATTTTCAGAAGGAAAAAGTGTAGAGGTTAAGTTCGTAATATACGACCCAAGTATTAGTGGACGATTACAACGCAAAACAGCATGAAAATTTCATGCAAACCAATATCCTAAATTAACTTTATAATCGGAATGTATACACCACAAGAAAAATAATTCAGTTCTCGTTAGAACAGTGGATGAATCGTTTCGTCCCAAAAAACTAAATGCCAAAATCGGTGAATATATCTCAAAGCAGGTTCATGCATCAATAAGTCTTTTGTGGTTTTCGGATTATAAATTTGATTAGAATGGGTTAAAACATGATAGGCATCTTGAGCATTAAAGTCGCTCGGAATTTCTAACAGAGCAGTATGATAGGAATCGGACTGAATATTGTCAGGGTCAACGAAACCCATGGCAACATTAAAATCGGATATCGACATTCGAAAGTCCTTCCCAAGCAGACGAAAGCAGACAATGCTTTGTGTTTCAACTGTCTGTAATGCATTAACATTAAAGCTAAATGTGGTGTAAAACTCATAGATTAACTCATAATATGCATGACAAGAAATATTTACAAATGAGCTCCAACCAATAGAATCAAAATAATTAATTACAGCATCATGAATATCTAACATATCAAGAGTGGTGGAATCGATTTGCTTACAGACCGGGATTGGACTTTGTCGAATGTCATTGTATCGTGTGCGATGCTCTGGGGCTGAAAAATCCAAAAAACCTCGCAATCGACCTTCAGTTGGAATGGTGTAGGCACAACCTCGTCTATTATGTTGATCGTTCCGTGTTGGTCGAACATATTCATCGGGTGAGGGGGTGGACTTGAATTTTCAGCAGCATCAGTACTACTGCTCGGTGGTGGCTGTGGCTCACGTCTCGACTGTCAACAGCTTCGAGTAGACCGTGTTTGGCATGGACTGACATGTTCATTCGTGGTCGAAGGAGCCTCGACATGGTCGTTAGAGTTTTGAGCCTCGTCCAAATTACCTGTATAATATGTTAGTAAAGGCAAAGGAGGTTGAGGTTCAGGAATTGACCTTTCGGTAGGAACGGGGTTGTTGTCCGAGTGTTCTATATTGATCAGAGTTGGGTTTTGTCAGCGACGAGTTCTCGTTGGTGTGGCCATTTGTCTAGGACGAGGTGGAGAAGGTTCATTATCGGCGATATTGACAACTTGAGGTGCGAAGAATCGGTGCCGACTTCGATTGAGTGAGACCAGAAAGTTGTCGGCCGTTTGGTTCCAGGTTCAGACCATGGTTCCCGTCGTAGATACAGATGTTTTAGATAGTTTTGGCAGTGTTGGATAGCAACGACACACGGTGGCGGTGGTGGTGGCGGTGACTGTGACAGCCCAAAATTGACCCTAGTCGGGAAGTGGTTTCGGGACCGCTAAACCGAGTCATAAAAATAATTAGCTGTCATATTTGATGCTTATTATATGTATATATGCATGTGTGAAAATTTCATATTTGAATTTTGTTTAATTGTAGGTGAATTTTAGTAAATAGGACTTATGTGAGAAAATTTTGAAATGTGATAGGTCAAAGCATAAGGATCTATTAGTGCATGTAAGAAAAAGGGGGGACTTGCATGTCAATTTCCCCCCTAATTAGTAGTGGCCGGCCATGAGCATGAGAGTGGACAAAATGTTATGGGGTGAAACATGTTGGAAACATGTTGTGTTAGTGTGTTATGGGAGAAAGAATATAATAAAGGGTTAGTAATAAAGAAATGAAAAGGGAGGGGTGATGAGAACAAAGTTGTCTCATCCATGTTCTCCCCCCATTGCCGTGACTTGAGAAGGAAAGAAAAGAAGAAATTGGTTCTTCTTGACCAAAAAAAATGATAGAAGGAAGAAATATGTTTTGAGGATTTCGGCAAGATAGCAAGCTAAAATTTGAGGTAAGTGCATTCGGTCATAGAGAAAATTGAATCAAAAGTGGGTTGATCCTTGTCCTCCATTGCCGTAGCCTAAAGGGAGGGAGAAGAAGGTTTGGTTGCCTTGATTTTTGGCTTAGAAGATGGCTAGAATGAGGTATGTATTGAATGATTCTTGAAAATCTATGCATGTTTGAGATGATTAGTTCAAACTCTACTTATCCCATAGATTAAACTTAGAATTTTGAGGTTTGGAAGAGGTAAGTACCTTGAAATTTTTGGAAAATTATGTATAAAGAAGGTGGTTAGTTCAAGTTCTAATCATTCAATGGCTTGTTTATTTTGTTAAGTTCGGTTTCAAGGTTTGATCAAATTATGGTTATATTTGACATGGTTGGTTTATTTTGTTATGCTTGTTATATGATAGGTATGATTTGTGTTTGGGTGATGTGTATGTGATATTGATTATATGATTCGAAAATGAGATATGTTAATGATGAAATATAATCGGCCATGGAAGTAGCTCATTTTGGAAGTATGAATTGTGGTATATTTTTTTGTGGTTGATCATAAAAATTTGGCTTAAGTGAGGTAATTGGTAAAAGATGTGTTTATGATGTAATACATATGTTCTCATAAGCTAAGTTATGTATATGTGATATCTTGCATATTGGTTGTTAAGCTCAAGAGCTTAGAGGATCAAAGTCGGATAGGGGAAAAGAGAAAGTAAACGAATAGCCGTGGATATCTAATCGTCGACCACTTCCGAGGTAAGTTTTAAGTGTTTAAACGTTGAGTAAATTCAATTATAATAGGACATGATGAGTTGATTTAATAAGATAAGATGTGGCCATGATATGTTCTAAGCTCAAATGGTAAGTTCTTAAGTGTTTGAGCTTGGGAATTTAAGGGTAATTTGAAATAGTCTGCTTCAGACAGCAGCAGTAACGTGACTTTAGAAAATCACCATAAATTCATGGACTTGAATTAGAGGCTGAATGAGACATGAAATTAAAGCCTAATGAGTCTAGTTTCTTATAAAAGAAACCGTGTAAGCAAAGGAATTTCCGATAATGAGATACTTAAAGTTGTGTGAGACAGCGCAGAATGACACTGTAATCCTCTGTTCTGTCTTTAGAAAATCATTATAAATTGTAAAAAAATGGTTATAAGATAAAATTTATATGCTTAGACTCCTTAATGAGTCTAGTTTCAAATGAAATCAAATACAACACATTTGAATTCTGTAAAATGAGAAATTTTATTTGTAGTGAAGAGTGGTCAGATTAGTCAAACAGTGAAACAGGGGAAACTTTAAGAAAAATCTGGTATTGATTGGCCAAACCTAAAATTTTGGAAATTTTATGGATGGAAGATATACGAGTCTATATTCAGGAAAAATTAATGGAAAGTGATTTGGAATTTTGTAGCTCTAGTTATAAATAATTTAGTGACTATTGCTCAGGAAAAACAGCTTGTGCTGAATTTGAGATTTTGTTGTGAACATTGATAAACTTGTTTTAATTGCTCATAAGCTATTGATTAAACCCATACTTGAATTCTAAATCGTGGTATTGTAAGTTTATGATTATTCGAATATGAAATGATAGTAAGGCCTAATGGCCGATGTGATGAATGTGAAAGTGTATATACGTGATAGGGCCTAATGGCCGATGTGATGAATGTGAAAGTGTATATATATGTGATAAGGCCTAATGGCCGATGTGATGAATGTGAAAGTGTATATATATATGTGATAAGGCCTAATGGCCGATGTGATGAATGTGAAAGTGTATATACGTGATAGGGCCTAATGGCCGATGTGATGAATGTGAAAGTGTATATATGTGATAGGGCCTAATGGCCGATGTGATGAATGTGAAAGTGTATATATGTGACAGGGTCGAGTGGCCAACGTGATGGATGTGAAAGTGTATAAATGTGATAAGTCCCGAAGGGCATTTGTGTCAGTACTATATCCGGGTTAAAACCCCGCAGGCTTTATGCGAGAATATTATCACTGATTAATGTCCGTAAGCTTCGTGCTTGTACTATATCTGAGCTCTAAAGACCCGATGACTACGTGTGGGGATTTTGTCCGGGTAAGACCCGATAACTTCGTGTGGAGATTATGTCTGGGTAAGACTTCGTAATAAGAATTGCTTATAAATATATTCAATGCGAAAGGTTAAACAGGTATGTACTCCAAGTTTATATGTGAGCTTGATTTGCACTAAATCATAAGGTAGTTATGTGATGCATACGAGAGCAATCTATGAGACTATTCTTATGATTATGTGACATCGGATCAGTGTGAGGGGTGATGTGAAATCATACGATATATCTATGTCACATGAGCTCACTTTTATGTGAAATTTTATCTGCCTATTGTATATGATGGGATGTGCGTATTCGGAAAAGGGATGGTATGCCTGAAGGAAGAGTGAAATAAAAATACGAACAACTATGTTATAATTTGATTGTTATCTGTTGCCACTGCTTAAAACTTACTAAGCATTGTAATGCTTACTCCATTTACTCTGTTTCCTCTGTTTTATAGATCTCATTGCGAAGCTACAGGCTCGGGGATCGTCAGTAACTAGTCACACTATCACTATCCACTGTTTGGTACTGCTATGTTTTGGATTATCTTATGGCATGTATAAAATAGACTAGTGGCGGAGGAATATTTTGGTTAATGTATATAGCCATGCGAAAATGGCTTATATATGTTTGAGCATAATGTTATAATCATTTGGTATGGAATGGTTAATCACTATCATAATTTGTGCTATTTATGCTAAAAGGGCTAGTTGAATCATGGAAACTATGAAGTAGGTAAAGTCTACCTTAAAGGCAGATGCTGGCAGCAGCAGTGATGTAGATTTGGAAAATCACTAAAAATAGTAGAATTGGAATTAAATAATGAATAAATTATATAAATGAACCTTAATGAATCTATTTTCATAGGAAAGTAACGAAACGATCATATGAACAGTATGTTAAGAGATATTCAGGTTCTCGTGAGACAGGGCCAGAACGGTTTCTGGAATCCCTGTTCCGACTTTGGAAATTCATTACAAATTAACCAGATATAATTAGGAGTCATGCCATATATGTATAGATTCCTCTCTGAGTCTAGTTTCTATAGAAACAAACGGCATCAGTATTGAAGCTCTGTGCAGGGAGATATCCAAGTCGTAATGCGCAAAGGTCAGTGTAGTCGATCCCTGTAACATGGGAGAATTTGACTAATAAACTGTATTAATTGGCCTGACCAAAAATTCTAGAAAAAAATATGTAGATGGACATATGAGTCTAGTTTCAGGGAAAAATCACGAAACTGATTTTCGAGTTATGAAACTCAAGATATGATTTTTAAGGTGACAGTGACGCAGTTAGCCAACTGCCTGGAAAAATTTTTAAATGGACTGCAATAGTAAGCGAATTTTGTCTGTGAACCCCTCGTGTCCGACTCCGGAAACGGTCTCGGGTACAGGGTGTTACAATTTTATTGGTATCAGAGCTACGGTTTAGTCGATTCTAGGACTAACGTAGCACGCGTGAGTCTATTTATACATGCCATAAAGTGATAAAATGATAGTGTGATGATTTTTGGCTATTAAAATGTGTTTGCTGTATTGCAATGAATCTTGATCCCGATCGAGCTGTAGCAAGCTTCTGACTATGAGAATTTGCGATATAACTTCACTTAGATATGCCTAAATTATTAAGTTGATCAGGTACGTATCATGTACTCGTATTTGAATTTCGATTTGGATTGAATTATAAGGGTATAAGTGATGCAATTTTGAAAGAGTGTTATGACTATAAATGTGATTTTTGTATGTGGCTATGGAACTGGAAGTTGAATGGTCGATAAGCATGTTGTGGTTGTATTCAAGTAATGTAAATGACATACTAATGTGTATTGCTATATGTGTATATATATGTAGAGACGAAATTGTCGAATGTAAAAAGGCAGTGAAGCGTATAGAGTGGTTGGTTTTCAGCACTAAGTGTGCGGGCAATAAGTGTTCACGGTTGTGAGATTGGCACTAAGTGTGCGGGCAATACGTGTTCACGGTTGTGAGATTGGCACTAAGTGTGCGGGCAATAAGTGTTCACGGTTGTGAGATTGGCACTAAGTGTGCGGGCTTGAAATGCATGGCACTAAGTGTGCGAGTTTAAAGTACATGGCACTAAGTGTGCGGGCTTGATTATTAAGCACTATGTGTGCGAACCCACTATATATATATTTCTATCAATTATTTACATTAAGGGTGCGACCTTACCGAGTCGATTTCGGACAGTGGAAAGGGGTAAGTTCTTGAGTAATAAAGCTTAAATTATGATATGATTAGATCATGTTTTAAGCAAATCAAATCATGCTCTTTGTGTGTGGTTATTGGGCCGAAATTGCAAGAATGATAAGTGTCTTGTGTTTGAGTTTTGCTAACGAAAATGAAATACGAATGTGCCATGATTTATTGTTAAATGTGCATGGTTATTTGAATGATGTCCGGGCTAAGTCCCGAAGGCTTTGTGCTAAGTGACCATATCCGGACTAAGATCCGAAGGCATTTGTGCGAGTTACTAATTCCGGGCTAAGCCCGAAGGCATTGGTGCGAGTTACTAAATCCGGGCTAAGTTCCGAAGAGCATTCGTGCTAGTGATATAACCGGGCTAAGTCCCGAAGAGCATTCATGCTAGTGATGTTTCCGGGCTAAGTTCCGAAGAGCATTCGTGCTAGTGAGGTATCCGGACTAAGTTCCGAAGAGCATTCGTGCTGGTGTTATATCCGGGCTAGGTCCCGAAGAGCAATCATGCTGGTGACGTGTATTCGGGCCTTCGTGCCTAGTAGGCTTCGTGCCTGTAATTTGAGCAAAGATTAAGTATTCATTACTATACGAATTCAAATTTAAATGAGATGATATGTTTAAAAGTGTACATACATGATGTTTATAGACTTGGTTAAGCCATATCAACGTGTATTAACGAATGAATAAGAGCACTATGTATGTGAATAATTAGAGGTACTGTGTGTGTGCGAATTCCTTTAACCGAGCACTATGAGTGCGAGATCGGTCAGTGGGCACTAAGTGTGTGAAGTGGAATTCATGTAAGACCTCGTTTGGGACGAAGGCATTGATTTGAGATAGTGTGTAAGACCATGTCTGGGACATGGCATCGACTCGATATGTGAGAATATGTAAGACCATATCTAGGATATGGCATTGTAAGAGCTATATGTGCTATTGCTGAATGGACACTATTTTGTTAATCTTGTTCAAGAAATTATTTTGATTAAGTGTCGACATTCGAAAGTTTGAAAGAATTTTTTTTTGAATGTTGATAATTTTGGATATACGAGTTATGCGCTAGAATAAATCTCATGCCAGAGTATTATATTAGGCTTTATGCCTATTCGACTGTATAGGGGTAACGTTAACTATGATTGAATGTGCTAAATGAACTAAATGTTCAGGTACGTGAAAGTTGACTTTTCTTTTGGAATGAAATAAGTTGAATAGTGAGATATGATGGAGTTATTAAGGATATTTATTGGGATGTTTGAGTATATGTGTACTTTTGGTCAGATTACAGCTTATACATGAATGAAAATGTGGGTTACAAATATGTGGGTTGATGATGTGAATTATACATGTTAATATGTGCTTAATATGTGTTTGAAATGCATTTGTGAATTAAATTAAGTGATTATTGCTTATGAAATCAAGAAAATGAGATATATGTGCATACTTGTAGAAATGTTTATGTATTTGTCTTAGGATAAGAAAATGATTTTATGGATCGATGCGAAATCAGTAATGAATTACAATTGCTATCGATGAGCTAATGTTTACATGGATATAATTCAATAAGAGGACGTTATCCTAAACTATGCATCGGTAGAAATTTTCGGGGACGAAAATTTCTTAACTGGGGGAGAGTTGTGACAGCCCAAAATTGACCCTAGTCGGGAAGTGGTTTCGGGACCGCTAAACCGAGTCATAAAAATAATTAGCTGTCATATTTGATGCTTATTATATGTATATATGCATGTGTGAAAATTTCATATTTGAATTTTGTTTAATTGTAGGTGAATTTTTGTGACAGCCCTAAATTGACCCTAGTCGGGAAGTGGTTTCGGGACCACAAAACCGAGTTAAGAAAATAATTAAAAGTTATATTCTGTGTTTATGAAGTGAGTAAATGCATGTGTGAAAGTCTCATGCATTAATTTGATCATCTTTATGTGAATTTATTTATATGGACTTATATGAAACTTTGTTGGAAAGTGAGAGGTTAATTTTACAATGGTCTAATAGTACATGCATTGAAAGGAGGGGTTTTGCATGTCAATTTACCCATGATAAACATGGTGGCCGGCCAAGGAAGGAATATGCTCCACTAATTCAAAAATTAAAATAATTTTGTATTAACAAAGGATTTAATAATTGATATTAAAGGAATTATAGTATGGAAGGAAATAATATAATGAGAAGTGGGAGGAGAAACCAAAGTGACTCATCCTTACTCCTCCATTGCCGAAACTTGAAGAAAGAAAGAAGAAAACTCTTGTTGAATTTCGGCTAAGGTGTTTTGATACAAAAGGTATGTTTTATGCCACTCTTGAAAATGTATGCATAATTTGGAGGTTTGGTTTAAAAGCTACTTGAATCTTGGATTGAAGTTAGGTTATTATGAGGGTTGAATTTCGGCCTAGGAGCTTAAAATTTTTAGTAGAAGTTTTGATGACATTAGATGGATAGTTAGGTTGGATGTGTTAAATTGTTAAGTGTTCTAGCTTGAAAGTTAAGGTTAATATGGCTTATGGGGTTGCCGAATCTAGTTTAGAGAGAAAGAAAAATATATGTATTCGGATGTGCTTCAAGGAATGACATTAGGGTAGCTAGAGTCTAAGAACTTTCGGTCAAGGACTATTGTGTGAGCAAATTCGGTATAGAGGTTTAATTGTTAAGTGCATTGTGTTTAATGTTTAAAGAATGGGTAGTAGCTAATTAAAGTTAAGAAGGCTGGAATTTCTTTTAAGGGAGGTGTGACCTTAACATGAACAAAATAGAATCAGCCTTAAGCTTGACTAAATGGTTCGGTTATTATTAGTTTAGAAGAAACCTATATGAAATGGTTGATATATGGTGAATTGGTAGTACTCTACTTGGGACAGCAGTAGTAAGGTGATTTTCGAAAATCGCCATAATTTGTAGGAGTTGAATTAGAAGCTGAGTGAATTATGTCAGTAAAGCTTCAAGGGTCTATTTTCTTACAAAAGAAACTATAGAAACAAAGGAGTTACCGATCTAGAGATATTTGAAGTATTATGGGGCTGAGTCAAAATGACTGCTGGATTCCCTGTTCTGTTTTTAGAAAATCATTATAAATTGTACAAAAATGATTATAAGATAAAATTTATATGCTTAGACTCCTTAATGAGTCTAGTTTCAAATGAGATTAAATACAACACATTTGGAATTCTGTAAAGTGAGAAATTGGATTCGTAGTGAAGAGTGGTCAGAATAGTCAAACAGTGAAATAGGGGAAACTTTAAGAAAAATCTGGTATTGATTGGCCAAGCCTAAAATTCTGAAAAATTTATGGATGGAAGATATACGAGTCTATATTCAGGGAAAATTAACGGCAAGTGATTTGGAGTTTAGTAGCTCCAGTTATAAGTAATTTAGTAACTACTGCTCAGGAAAACAGCTCGTAGTGAATATGTGATTTTGTTGTAAACATTAATGAAAGTTTGCCGATGAATTATTTATTGATTAATATAAAGCTTGCTATAATCTATGTGTGTGAAAGTCGGATCAATATATATAATATTATTCGGAAAGTAATATTTGAATAGTCGATTAATGACTATTTTAATTTTTGTTGAACTTAAGCTCAAGAGCAAAGGGGAACTAGATCCGATAAAGGGAAGGAAAAAGTAATTGAATAGCCGTTGAAGTCGTTCGACGACATTTGAGGTAAGTCTTCGAGTAATGACCCTACTTGAATTATATTGAAATGGTTAGTCATATTATGACGGATAGTCGAATGTGCATAGAGACTATGTTATAAAGCCAATTGAAATCATGCTCTTTGTGTGTGGCTATTGAGCCGAAATTTGAAAGATTTAATAAATGTTTTGTGTTTGAGCCTTAGTAACGAAGAAATGATATGGATGTGTTATGATTATTGATATATGTGTGCATGAGCATTGGAATATATCCGGGCTATGACCCGAAGGCAATTATGCGAGTTGATATATCCGGGCTAAGACCCGAAGGCAATTATGCGAGTTGATATATCCGGGCTATGACCCGAAGGCAATTATGCGAGATAATATATCCGGGCTATGACCCGAAGGCAATTATGCGAGATGATATATCCGGGCTAAAACCCGAAGGCAATTATGCGAGATGATATATCCGGGCTAAAACCGAAGGCAATTATGCGAGATGATATATCCGGGCTAAGACCCGAAGGCAATTATGCGAGTTGATATGTCCGGGCTAAGACCCGAAGGCAAATGTGTTTGCGGTTGCATTCGGTTAAATACCGAAGAAACTTGGGTTGAATGTGAGCATTTTGTGCTGTAACTAATTTAATAATTATGCTTGACCAACCCGAATGATAAGGTATGTTTGCATGTGCATTGGAAAGTCGGTTTGTTTTAAATGGTATTCGTGCGATCGGCTAACGAATTCTCGGCTTTTATAAAGGTTGATACCTTGTGTACCTATGTGGGTGAAGTGTGAAGTAAGTATGAGTATGAGAATGTGTGTTAATAAAGTGATTTAGTTAACTATGTGAATGTAATACTGTAGTCAAAGCCGATTTCATTACTTGAGACTTACTAAGCTTTAAATGCTTACCCGGTTGCTTTGGCTCTCTGTTTTATAGATTTTGTTCGTTAGCTATCGGATTCGGGATCAGCGAAGTCGAAGTCATCTACACTATCAAGCTCTTTTGGTACTCCTTTAGTTGAACTCTGGATATGGCATGTATAGGACTACCCCTATTGTTTAAGTTCTTTTGTGATGTATGTGTGTAAAGCCATGCGAAAATGGCTTGTAAAAGTGGAGTATGGCATTAGACCATTTGTGTGTATGTATGTATATATATGGTTTCATGATGTGACTATGGTTTGAAATGGAAGTGTTGGGCTAATGATCAGCCATTGGAATGGCTAAATATGATCACATGTGGACCTATGTAGGGCAAAATCCTAGTTGGTCCATGGTGACCACAAAATAGGTAAAGTTTATCTTGAAAACAGATTTTGACAGCAACGGTGGTGTAGAATTGAAAAATCACATAAATTCGTAGGAGTGGAATTAAATAGTGAATAAATTATGTAATCAAACCTTGATGAATCTACTTTCATATGGAAGTAACGAAACAATTATAGGAACAGTACAGAAAGAGATATTCCGGTTCTTGTGGAACAGGGCCAGAACAGTTTCTGGATTCACTGTTCCGCCTTTGGAAATTCACTATAAATTGACCAGAGATAATTAGGGGTCATACCATATATGTATGGATTCCTCTCTGAGTCTAGTTTCCATAGAAACAAACGGCATCAGTATTGAAGCTCTGTGCAGAGAGATATCCCAGTCGTAATGGGAAAAGGTCAGTGTAGTCGACCCCTGTAACATGGGAGACTTTGACTAATAAACTGTACTAGTTGGCCCAACAAAAAATTCTAGAAAAAAATCCATAGGTGGGGACATGAGTCTAGTTTCAGGGAAAAATCACAAAACTGATTTTGAGTTGTGAAACTCAAGATATGATTTTTGAAGCGACTAGTACTCAGACTGGGCAGTGTCTGGAAAAATTTTTTTCAAAGTTTGTTAACATCTCGTGTCCGACTCCGGTGTCGGTCTCGGGTTCGGGGTGTTACAATTTAGTGGTATCAGAGCTACGGTTTAGTCGATTCTAGGACTACCGTAATGTGTTGGGGTCTAGCTATACATGCCATTTTATGTGATTAATTGATAGTGTGGTGATTTCTGACATTTGCAAATGTGTTTATTTATAGTAATGGATCCCGATCCCAACCGAGCGGTAGCTGATGATCTTGAGAGTGTAGCGCCTGCTCCCGCACAAGGGACAGCGCCGGTGGACTCTCAACCTAATGCGAGTAACCCGAACGATGAAGCTAGACAAGCTTTCTATAGCGTGATGAATGATTGGTTCAACCAATACATTCGAACTAATACGGCTGTTCCACAACCCCATTCCCGACAAATACTACCCCCGCACCTACAATACCTCCGGTAACTGACCAAATAAGGTCAAATAAGCCCCCAGTTGACCGAATCCGAAAACATGGGGCTACTGAATTTAAAGCTACGGATAGCGACGATGCCGAGCGAGCTGAATTTTGGTTGGACAACACTATCCGGGTACTCGATGAGCTATCTTGTACACCCGATGAATGTCTAAAGTGTGCTATCTCCTTGCTACGTGATTCTGCCTACTATTGGTGGAGTACTCTGACTTCTGTCGTGCCCAGGGAGCAAGTAACTTGGGAGTTTTTCCAAACTGAGTTTCGGAAAAAGTATATCAGTCAGAGATTTGTTGATCAAAAACGGAAGGAATTTCTTGAGCTTAAGCAAGGTTCTATGTCAGTTACTGATTACGAGCGAAAATTTGTTAGACTTAGTAGATACGCTCGGGAATGTGTTTCGTCCGAGGCTGTTATGTGTAAACGCTTCGAAGATGGGCTGAATGAAGATATAAAAATGTTCGTTGGCATTCTTGAGATACGAGAGTTCGTAGTACTTGTCGAGCGAGCTTGTAAAGCCGAAGAGCTTAGAAAGGAAAAACAAAAAGTTGATGTGGGAACGGGGAGTTTCGTAAAAGATTCTCGGGAAAGTCTCATCAACAGGCATCGAAGAAATTTCGAGATGATGTGGGCCGGTCTAAAAGCACTTCGGGCCTTTTTAGACGAGATCGTGATCGACCCCCTGTGGGTACACGAGGCACTTCAGTCGCCAGTGTTGGGAATGAACGTCGAGGCCGAACGGAATGTCGACATTGCGGTAAATGGCATTTGGGGAGCTGTAGATTCCATGACCGCTCCTGTTACAAGTGCGGATCAGTGGACCACTTCATTAAAGATTGCCCGAGGCTGTCTGAACAGAATGTGAATCAGAGTGGGAGACCGGGTGCTACCACTGCTCGAGGTAGACCATCTAGAAATATGGGCAATGCTAGTGGTGGTCAGAGAGGATCTAGAGATGCTACGACCAGATCCGAGGCTAGTGCACCTGCTAGAGCATATGCTATACGTGCCCGCGAGGATGCTTCTTCGCCTGATGTTATTACCGGTACTTTTACTCTCTTTGATACTAATGTAATTGCTTTGATTGACCCCGGTTCTACTCATTCTTACATATGTGAAACCTTAGCATCCAGTAAGACTTTACCTATTGAGTCTACTGAGTTTGTAATTCGGGTGTCAAATCCCTTGGGTCGTTATGTACTTGTCGACAAAGTGTGTAAGAAATGTCCCCTAGCAATTCGAGGTTCCTGTTTTCCAGCGGACTTGATGCTTTTGCCGTTTGATGAATTTGATATTATCCTTGGGTTGGATTGGTTGACCGTGCATGATGCGGTTGTGAATTGCAAGAGCAAGACTATTGATTTGAGGTGCGCAAATAACGAAGTAGTCCGAATTGAGTCCGCGGACTTGGAGGGGATACCAGCTGTAATATCAGCAATGTTGGCACAGAAATATGTGAGAAAAGGGTGCGAAGCATACCTTGCATATGTGCTTGATGACAAAGAATTAGAAAGAACCCGAATCTGTGCCGGTGGTTTGTGAATACCCGGATGTTTTTCCTGAAGAATTGCCGGGTTTACCACCTGTTCGGGAGATAGAGTTTGGTATTGAGCTTATACCTGGGACTACGCCGATTTCGATAGCTCCGTATCGTATGGCACCAACTGAGTTAAAAGAGTTGAAAGCTCAGCTGCAAGAATTGACAGATAGAGGTTTCGCTCGGCCAAGTTTCTCACCTTGGGGTGCACCAGTATTGTTCGTGAAAAAGAAGGACGGAACCATGAGGTTGTGCATTGACTATCGTCAACTGAATAAAGTGACGATAAAGAATAAATACCCACTACCGCGTATCGATGATTTGTTTGATCAACTAAAGGGGGCCTCAGTGTTCTCAAAAATAGATTTGAGATCGGGTTATTATCAGTTGCGGATTCGAGATTCAGACGTACCCAAAACTGCTTTCAGAACGAGGTACGGTCACTACGAATTCTTAGTGATGCCGTTTGGGCTCACTAATGCCCCGGCAGTATTTATGGATTTGATGAATCGGATCTTCAGACCATATTTGGATCGGTTCGTAGTTGTGTTTATTGATGACATCTTGGTCTATTCAAGAGATGAGACCGAACATGCTGAGCACCTGAGACTAGTGTTGCAAATTTTACGGGATAAGCAGTTATATGCTAAGTTCAGTAAGTGTGAGTTCTGGTTAAGAGAGGTTAGCTTCTTGGGTCATGTGGTATCCGCGTCGGGTATTCGAGTTGACCCGAACAAAATTTCAGCCATACTTGACTGGAAACCTCCGAGAAATGTTACTGAAGTTCGGAGCTTTTTGGGGCTCGCCGGTTATTACCGACGATTTGTGAAAGGTTTCTCGATGATAGCCACACCAATGACGAAGCTACTTCAAAAGGATGTTAAGTTCGAGTGGACGGAGAAATGTCAGAAAAGTTTCGACCAACTGAAAACTCATTTGACTGAAGCTCCAATTTTGGTGCAACCCGAATCGGGTAAAGAGTTTGTCATCTATAGTGACGCATCCCTACTTGGGTTGGGTTGCGTATTGATGCAAGAAGGTCGAGTCGTGGCCTATGCGTCGAGACAATTGAAGCCACACGAGAGAATTATCCGACCCATGATCTCGAACTAGCTGCCATCGTGTTTGCTTTAAAATATGGCGACATTATCTGTTTGGTGAGAAGTGCCATGTATTTTCGGACCACAAAAGTCTCAAATATTTGATGACTCAACGAGACTTGAATCTGCGACAAAGACGTTGGCTTGAGTTATTGAAAGATTACGAGCTTGTCATTGATTACCACCCGGGAAAGGCTAACGTGGTTGCGGACGCCTTAAGCCGGAAGTCATTGTTTGCTTTGCGAGCGATGAACGTGCATTTGTCTGTTCTACCAGACAATGTGTTAGTAGCTGAATTAAAAGCTAAACCATTATTGACTCACCAAATTCGTGAAGCTCAGAAAGTCGATGATGAATTGGTTGCAAACGGGCTGAGTGTTTTCCGAACGAGGATCAGAGTTTCAAATTGACGACGATAATTGTTTGAGGTTCAGAATCGGTTGTGTGTTCCAAAGAATTCGGAACTCATTTCGATGATTCTGAACGAAGCCCATTGTAGCCGAATGTCAATTCACCCGGGAGTACGAAAATGTACAACGATTTGAAACGTCAATTTTGGTGGCATGGTATGAAACGGACATCTCTGACTTTGTTTCGAGATGTTTAATATGTCAACAAGTGAAAGCGGAACATCAAGTGCCTTCGGGATTACTCCAGCCGATCATGATACCCGAGTGGAAATGGGATCGAGTCACAATGGACTTTGTGTCCGGACTGCCTTTGTCAGCAAGTAAGAAGGATGCA